>NC_061120.1:143350120-143352521 GCF_002878395.1 Capsicum annuum | reverse complement strand
CCTCAAAAGACCAAAGTTGTTAGAAATTGGCCTAGACCTATTTCTCCAACTGATATCCGAAGTTTCTTGGGTTTAGCTGGCTATTACCACCGTTTTGTTGAGGGTTTATCCTCTATAGCGTCTCCTATGACTCGGTTGACCCAAAAGAAAGTGAAGTTCTTATGGTCCAAATCTTGTGAGAAGAGTTTTTAGGAGTTGAAGACTCGACTCATTTCAGCCCCTATTTTGACTTTGCCTGATGGTGTTGATGGTTTTGTGGTGTACTTTGATGCTTCGAGAGTTGGGTTGGGTTGCGTATTGATGCAGAAGGGTAAGGTGAGAGCTTATACTTCTAGATAGTTGAAACCCCATGAGAAAAATTACCCCACCTATGACCTTGAGTTGGGTGCTGTTGTGTTTGCTTTGAAAATCTGGAGACACTATTAGTATGGTGTCCATGTTGATGTTTTCACTGATCATAAGAGTCTGCAGTATGTGTTTACCCAGACAGAATTGAATCTTAAGCAGAGACAATGGTTAGAATTGTTAAAGGACTATGATATGAGAGTGTTGTACCATCCGGGCAAGGCCAATGTTATGGCGGATGCCCTAAGTAGAGTGTCCATGGGTAGTGTTTCGCATGTGGTAGAAGGTAAAAAAGAGTTGGCTTGTGATGTACATCGTTTGGCTAGATTGGGGGTTAGGTTGTTTTACTCTGCTGAAGGCAGTATAGGGGTTCATAGTAGTTCTGAATCCTCCTCGGTTTCGGAAGTGAAGGAAAAGCAATACTTAGATGCTAGTTTGGTCAGACTGAAGGAGTCAGTCAAGGACCAAAAAGTAGAGGTTTTCTCCCAAGGGGGAGATGGTGTGTTAAGATTGTAGAGTAGATTGTGTGTCCCAAATATTAATGATCTGAGACAGAGGATTATGGCTAAAGCGCATGGGGCGCGATATTCTATTCATCCTGGTGCCACTAAGATGTACCTAGACTTGCGAGAAATCTATTGGTGGAGTGGTATGAAGAAAGATATAGCAGCGTTTGTAGCTAAGTGTGCAACATGCCAACAGGTTAAGGTTGAACACCAAAGACCTGGTGGTATGATGCAAGGGTTTAGTATTCCCACCTGGAAGTGGGAAGAGATAAATATGAACTTTGTGATTGGTTTACCTCCTTCCCGACGCCATCATGGTTCCATTTGGGTTGTGGTTGATAGGTTGACTAAGTCTGCTCATTTCTTGCCTATTCATACTTTATATACTACTGAGGATTACGCTAGATTGTATATCCGAGAGCTAGTCAGACTGCATGGAGTTCCCTTGTCTATCATTTCGGATAGGGGTACTCAGTTCACTTCGCAATTTTGGAAAGCTTTTCAGAAGGGTCTTGGTACCCAAGTGCTTTTGAGTTCTGCTTTTCATCCGCAAACCGATGGTCAGGCTGAACGGACCATCCAGACCTTAGACGATATGTTGAGAGCTTATGCACTTGACTTTAAGGGAAGTTGGGATGATAACTTACCGTTGATAGAGTTTTCTTACAATAACAGTTTCCACTCTAGTATGGTATGGCTCCGTTTGAAGCCTTATATGGGAGGAAGTGTAGATCACCCATAGGTTGATTCGAGGTGGGTGAAGCGGCTGTGAGTGGTCCTAATTCGGTATTCGAGGCTATGGAAAAAGTTTAGTTGATGAGGGAAAGGTTGAAAACTGCGCAGAGTCATCAGAAGTCATATGCGGATGTTAGAAGGAGAGACCTTGAGTTTGAAGTTGGTGACCTAGTGTATCTAAAAATTTCACCCATGAGGGGGGTGAAGAATTTTGGAAAGAAGGGGAAGCTTAGTCCCCGTTATGTTGGTCCTTACAAAATTCTTAGCCGTGTTGGTAAGGTAGCTTATGAGGTCGAGTTGCCTTCCGAGTTGTCCTCTGTTCATCCAATATTCTATGTCTCCATGCTTAGATAGCATATTAGCGATGTTGTGGTAGTGGATTCCTCTGTGAGTGCTGACATTCGAGAAAATCTTTCTTTTGATGAGATTCCTGTTGAGATTCTTGATTTCAGTGTCCGAAGACTAAGGAACAAAGAAGTTCCCTTGGTCATGGTGTTGTAGCGAAACCAATCTATTGAGGGTGCAACTTGAGAAGCTGAGGCGGATATGCGATCCAAGTACCCGCACCTATTTTCTGCGAACTCCGATCAAGACGAAGGTACCGTTCTTTCCTAAATCATGCACTTTTGATAAAAGTTACAGCAGTTCAGCTGTCATTTATTATGTGTTCAGCTGTAGTTTCTTAAATTTATGCATTTTATGTTGCATTCAGAGTGAGAAACGATGTGGTGATGAGTCTAACAAATGGTTTCAGCTGTATGCTCTATTCCCTATCTAATCTTGGCATGTCTAGCGTCATTCGAGGATGAATTTTT
>NC_061120.1:142906953-143029655 GCF_002878395.1 Capsicum annuum | reverse complement strand
GAAACTAATAACATACACACTCTGAGATAGAGAAAAGGAGTAAAATAGGGAGAGATCAAGAAAAAAAGTGATGAAGAGAGGAGGATAGAGAGAGAGTGACCAAGAGAGAGAGAAAACCAGAAAGGGGGAAAAATAGAGAAAGGACAACCTTAGTTCATCTTCTCTAGCAAAATTTCACTGGAACAATATCTTCGTCGGCGACTAAACTTATTCTATCGCTGTCCAAGCTCATTGTAGCTCTGAAAAAGAAAAACAAGGAACCTAGCCCCTTTTTCTTTCACTTTTCGATCAAACTACCCAAACCAGTCTCGGCTCTAGTAAAAATCACCAAAAAATTAACCAAGCAGTAGTGGCGAGCACGAATTGGGTGTGTATCTCTTGTTGCTTTCTCGATTTTGGTTAGGTTGGCTAAAAATAGAATAAAAGTGGTATACTGAGGTTGGTTTGCTTAATTTATCGAGGCTCGACTTGAGATATTGGACATGGTTCTATTCGAAAAGATCAATTACACTTGAAAAGCTTAAATTTGAATTTGAGGTCCATTTATTCTCTCCCTCTTTATTTTATATCTCAAATTTTAATTTTTGTGTGGATGTGAATGACTAATGCGTTTAGCATGCTTGAAACTTTGTCAAGTGTGTGTGGTTGATCTTGGATTCAAATTTTTGAAAGTTGAATGGATATCTGAAGAATTATAATTGGTTATTTGGGGTGAAATTGAAATTTATAAAAGTGAATGTGTATTTGTATTGATTTTTTGTTAGAGGTTTAATTCAGAATAAACATGGATATTGTTAAACGCAATAGTATCATAAAAGGGTGAAATTGGTAGGCAAATGGTAGGCCGGGTAGGCAAATTTAGGAATAACGATTTGTTGAGTGTTAGAGTATGTGTGTGAATGGTTCGTTCTTCTTTATCGTATAAAAATTAAAATTGTACTCATTTGGCCAGGGAATGCCCAGAGAGATTTGTAATGATTTATTCGGGCAATGCCCCAAAATATCATGTACACAAAGAAGGCTGGTGATCAAGGCCCGAGGCATCGGGTAAAGCATTGAAGCATAGTTTAGGATTAGTCTAGAATAAAGTAGGTTTAAATTTCCGCATTTTTCTATTTTGAGATTGTATAAATTGGACTGGACACTATATTTTTGGATTTGTTTTATTTTGTTTGTTTGATTGATTATTTTGTGTGTTTTTTGTGGTTTATACATTCATAGTGTCAAATTAGTTGATATGCTCCACCAAGAGACCATGGTCTAACCACGGAATCGAGGTGTACCTAACATTTTTCCCTCGGTCAACAGAATTCCTTAATCAGAATCTCTATTCATGGATCATTTTTAAAAGAGTCAAAACCATTTTAAAAAGGGGTATCCAAGGGTGACTTGGCACACTCGATTTATGCTAAGTGGAAACTTTGAGTTGTGAATATAAAAATTCCTTTTGAAATAAAAGTATTAAGCTTGAGGGCTAAGGTGTGTGGTCGAGTGGTAGTCTGTAGATAAGAGGGTTAAGAATAGCTTGGCAGGTAGTTCTAGTTTTGGGGGAGAGGGATCCTTGGTTTATTGATTATACTTCATTTTTGTGGATGTTGCTTCTTTGTTAATTTATCATGTTGCTCTTATTTTGGTCTACGATCCTTTGTCTTGAGCCGGGGGTCCATCGAAAATAGCTTTTGTACTCCTTCGGGGGTAGTGATATGGACTGCGTACATTCTACCCTCCCCATACCCTACTGTGTGGGAATATACTAGGTTTGTTATTATTGTAAAATTTTAAAATATTCTTTTTGGTAAAATGGGGTGTGGCAATTTGGCGACGTTGCTGGAAATTTTTCATAATTCGAGCTTATTTTTTGGAGTTTTATTGGCTTAGTTTGACATTGTGGGTGTATAAATATTGTTTGTGTTAGTGTTTATGTTATTTTTTTTATCATTGTTGAGTGCCTACGTGCTACATGTTTACAATTTTCTTTTATGTATTACTGCTTTATATCTGGCATCATTTGTATAACCAGAGTCAATTTCTTCTGCAACAAGTCCCAGAGTACACATCATGTACACAAACTCTAGTTGAGTCACCCTTATTTTAGGAGGGGGAGTCATCAGATGTATGGAGTAGGTGGAAAGCAAAGTAGCCACTATCGACTATATGCTCCCCCGAATGACCTTGTTAGTGGACCCCAGCGTAGGTCAGCCTTTAGGTCATGCTTATTTGCATCATATTGTGACCTAGTGGGACCCACTTGGTCCTTTGTAGGAGACTCACCCCTAAAGCATCCTTATGTGCTAATTGTTACATCTTTAAGGGTAATATGGTCATTTGATGAATTGATTTAGGGAAAGCATGTGTTAGAATTAAATGAGCGTGCGTTTAGGAAAGAAAAAAGAAAAGAAAAATAGGGAGAGTTTCGTAGTTTTTTTTAGTGTTCTTTATGACTTTTGTTTTTTACAATTCAAAAAGATTTTTTTTTATCTTTTGCACTCATTTACTCAAAAAATCCCCAAAAAAGATTTTTCCTTTTGTTTCTTTAGTAAGCATTCACAATTTAAAAACTTCAAAAAGATTTTTTTTAATAGGACCTTTTTATAAAAGGAAAATTCAAAAAATGGTAGAAGTTTTGTACATTTCATATAATGAAGATACCAAAAATATTTGTCTTTCATAGTTGTTGGTGTCATTTTTATTTGAAGTGTCAAACTGAAAACTCAAAAGATTTTATTGACGTTGTTCATCGTCTGCCTTTGGTTGTGTCTCTCAAGTCAGGGTTTAGTTTGTCATTTAATCCTTAGCTGTCCAATCTGGATGAACTATGCACCCCTAATTCTCCTCTCTCGGGAGTGAGATACGTAGATAGCCTATTCTGGTTCGGGGATCTTATTTAAAAAATCCAAAAAGATTTTCTTTACTCTCCCTTTAGAGTAGGTGTCATATACATCTTTAAAAGAAAACTACAAAAAGATTTTCCTTTAATAGTTTCAAGTTTCATTTTCGCATGAAATTCAAATTCAAAACCCCAAAAAGATTTTTCTTTGATGATCATAGGTTTCATTTTGTATAGGGAGTTTAAAGCTGAAAAAATCTAAAAAAGGATTTTCATCATTTGTTATTTTCTTTTCTTCTTAAAGTTTTAAGAAAAAAAAAAAGGGAGTTGATCGGTAATTTTGTGGCAAAACTTCCCGAACTACGCAAGATCTAATTCATGTAAAACATGATACGTAGGCTACCTACTTTTGGGTTCGGTCTAATCATTTTGTTTCTTTATTTTTCTCAATTTTGCTTTTTAAAAGAAAAGAACAACCATAAAGAATGATTAAAAGAAAGAAAGAATTTTGAAAGCAAAAAGGGAAGAAAAGAGACTGATGCAAAGAAGAAAGAAGCGAGGGAGAAAGGTAGAAAAGAACGAGGAGTAATGAAAAAAAGTGTAAGAAAGAGATCAGGATGATGTTAAACTAGCCTTATTTCCCTCGAAGGATGGTAGAAATGCACATGAATATAGGATAAATATACATTGTGATTTCTATGTTTGTTGTGTGACCTAATCTTAACGGGTTTTGTCTTTGATGAGCATGTTTTTTTAGATAAAAGTGGTTGGTTTGTCGCACTCTGGCTAGTCATTCTTACTTCACTAGATCAAAAATAAAGCTTGCCATGACTAATAGAGAGATTGAAAATTCGGTCGTTGACCCAGATCAGGATCCTAAAGAAGAGGGTTAGAATGCAATGATGAAATATTGAGACTATGACAACAATTGACAGATCTGCACCGAGCATGGGCTAGTGGCATGCGTCCTTCTCCATTCCCTGAAGTTCTTGGGAACATCTCCAATTGGCCACTTCTCTCCCAAGTACAATTTTCTACTCCCATTGAGTCATCTGAGAATGCACCATGATTCACTCCACATCAGTATTATCTTGGTACTTCTAGTGTGCCCTTGACAATTCCCCGACCAAGGCCCACTGCTCAGCTAACACCACCTAAATCACCTGTGTTCGTGGCTCCACCACCATCTAAAGCTCCTACTTATGTTGTGCACCAATAATTATTCTCCCCCGGTCTTCTAGTGAACCAGTATTTAAAATTCTAGAGGATCAGCAACATGCTCTGTAGCCTACCTAGAAGCTGAATGATCCATGTTGTTACAATCAATCTCCTGCATTTCATTTTGATACAGAGAAGCCTATTGTGACCGAAGAATAGGAAGGCATATTACAGAAATTAAAGAGTTTGCAACAGGACTTGAGAAACCTACAGGGACTCGAGGGTTATAAGAGTGTTTCCTATAAATATTTATGCATATTCTCAGTCATTAACCTTTCTCTTGGCTTTAAGATACCAAATTTTGAGAAGTATGATGGACATGAGGATCCCGTGGTGCATTTTAGATGTTATTGTAACCAACTGAGGGGTGCAGGAGGAAAAGAAGAGTTACTCATGGCTTACTTCGGTGAAAGTCTTTTTGGTCCAGCTTTAGAATGGTTAGTTGGTAGGATATCGACAAGTAGAACAACTGGGATGACCTAGCTAACAAATTCATGCATAAATTTTAGTACAATGTGGAGATAATTCCAGACAAGAAGTCCCTGGCTAATATGAAGAAGTAAAGTGTTAAAAGCTTCAGGGAGTATGCGATAAAGAGGCGTGAACAGGCCGCCAGGGTAAAGCCTCTATTGAAGGAGAACAAATTGGTAGAGGTCTTCATTTAGGTACAAGATGAGACTTATTTTCAACACTTACTTCCAGGGATGGGTAAGCTATTTATCAAAGTCCTTAAGATGGGAGAAATGATAGATGAGGGAATTAAGACAGGATGAATTGTGATTTTTTCCGCATTGAAGGAAAGCACTCAAGCAATTCAGAGTGGTTCTGGAACTTTTAGAGGGAAGAACAATAAGAAGGATGTAGCGGTTGTTGTAGTTGGGCCACATGCATATCCAAAAAGACCACCTCGCCCATATCTCTAATCTTAAGCCCAAGTTTATGTCCAAGCTTTATATATTCCCCCCATCATTACTACCCTCCACAAAATCTATTATATCCCCTTTCACCACCCCATACCCAGTATATAGCGCACATCCATACATTCAAACCCTTTCTTACCCACAATGGTGTGTGCCATCCCGTCATAATCGTCTTTTAGCTCCACAAAATTACCAAAACCTTCCAAATCTAGTTTTTGACCTAGGCCCAAGTTTAAGAAAGAAAAGGCAGTCAAGAATGATTTCACGCCTATCGGGGAGTCGTATACTGGTTTGTTTCAGAAGCTGAGAAATATGAAGGTCTTAATCCCAATAGAAAGAAGCATCCAAATCCACCTCCAAGGAACCATGATTATTCTCTAAGATGTGCATACTGTTCTGATATGCTGGGGCATGATACAGAAAGATGTTGGTATTTGAAGAGAGTTATTTAGGATCTAATCGGCCCAAATGTGATTATGGTACAAGTCCTAGAGGTTCCAAACATCAACAAAAATCCATTATTGGCCCATGCTGAAATGAACATATTGGAGTTGATATAAGAAGTTAAAGAGTCTATGGTGTCTCATAAGCCAATCGTTAGGATCCTAAATAATGAGAAAAATTTGATAAATGTTGCAGATTCAATAAAAGCAATGTCTTTGATACCAAAGAAGACGATAGAAGAGGAAACTTAAGAAAATAAGAAGAAACCTGTGCTGACCATAAAGGAGTGGGAAAAATTATTGGTCTGAGTCAGGGTAAGCCAAAGTTAATGGTATTTGGAGCCCCAAGCAAGCCTATTTTAACTGTGAAAGGGGTTATTATGGCGCCTATTATCATTAAGCCAGTGGCACAACTCCTTCTGATCGACCCTAAAAATGTCCCTTGGAATTATAAGCAGACTGTGATGACTTATCAAGAAAAGAAAATTGTGGATGAGGTGAATGAAGTTGGGGGTTTCACTCATTCAGGAAGGTGTTTCATTCCAGAAGGTTTAAGGAAGTCTAAGCCAATGGTGAATGGCCAGTCAACTCTCAAAAAACTCATCACCAAGTAAGAAGCTGAAGAGTTTTTGAAAAAGATAAAATTGCTTGAATACTCAATCATAGATCAGTTGAGGAAGACTCCAGGTCAAATCTTCCTTCTTTCTTTGATGTTGTATTCTGATGAACATCATAATGCTATGCTAAAGGTATTGAATGAAGATTGTGTCACTAGAGAAGTTATGGTAAATCAGTTGGAGAAAATTGTTGGAAAGATCTTTGAGGCAAATAGGATTAGCTTTTTGGATGATGAGTTGCCTATAGAAGGTACGGGGCATAATCGAGGCCTTTACATTACTGTGAAGTGTGAATACTTCTATGTCACTCATTTCATGATTGATGGAGGTTCTGGTGCAAATATTTGTCCTCTTTCTACTTTGTAAAAGTTGAATATTAGTACCGAGAGGATTCGGCCTAATAATATGTGTGGTAGAGCTTTTGATGGAGCGAAAACTAATTCCCTTAGTGAAATAGAGTTAATGTTGACTATAGAGACTGTCGAATTTTCCATAGAATATGAAGTGTTCAATATTGACGCCTCTTACAATTTGTTGTTGGAAGACCATTGGTTCATAAAGCTAGGGCCGTTGCATCTACATGCACCAGATGATCAAGTTTGAACATGAAAAGCAAGAGATGATTGTTCATGATGAAGTGGATTTGTCCATCTACAAAGACTCACCCATGCCATTTGTCGAGAAAAATAATACAGAGGTGACATTGGTTTATTAATCTTATGATGTGGTATTTGTGGATCATATCTGTGAAGGACATATTATTCCAAAGTCATGGTTATCTCCTACTTCTGTTATGATGGTTAATTAGATGTTGAAATATGTCTTTGAGCCAGGAAAGGATTTAGGAGTATCTTTGCATGGTATGACTTTTCCAATATATCCAAGCGAGAACCTTGGTGATTTTCGCTTAGGGGTCAAACCTACATTTGAAGGTTGGAAAAATTCCAAGAAGTGAAAGAAGGAAATATGGTCACTCCCCCGCCCAGTGCCGCTACTCAATGAATCATTTGTTAGAACCAGTGTTATCAAGCCCATACAGGAGATGGAAGCTAAGTTAGTTGATGATTTCCAGAACCTATTTGTTGAAGCTGATATGGTTGAAGTAAGATAAGGTACCAGTAAGGCAGATGTGCAGTTCATAGGTCCTGATGTCTAGCTCAGCAATTGGGAAGTCATTCCTTTCCCCGCCAGGAGGGAGTTTTGATAGCTTGTTTTGTTTTTCTTTTGACATCTGAGTTATTTTAGGGTTGTAATTCGGGATTTATCTTGTTTATATTTTGTTGTCACTTATGTCTAAACCCTTATGTCTTTCCTAGTAATTAAATGCAATGTCTTTTTTGTTTTGTCTCTAATACATTTTATTTGTCTTTTCTCTATATAGTTCTCTTTATCCGATTCTAGTGATATGACATGCATGCAAAATTTTTATCCTGATCTTAAAATCCAATCTAATCAAGATATAATAAAGCAAGAGGTGGAATATGATGAAGAAGAGGCATTGGAAGAAATAAGAAAAGAGTTTCAACAATTTGAATTCAAGTTGAATCCTAATTTAAATGAAACTGAGTCAATTAATATTGGAGATCAGGAAGACGTTAGGGAAACTAAAATAAGTGTACATGCTTTGCCATAATTAAAAGAAGGGATGATAAAAACATTTATTGATTATAAAGAATTTTTTGTATGGTCTTATGATGATATGCCGGATTTAAGCACCGAGTTAGTAGTCCATAAGTTGTCGACTGACCCCGCAATATCCCTTGTCAAATAAATTTGAGAAAATTTAAAACCGGTGTAAGCTTGAATATCAAAGAGGAAATCATGAAATAGATCAAAGCCAAGGTCGTTTGAGTTGCTCGTTATTCTAATTGGTTGTCCAATGTTGTTCCTATCCAAAAGAAAGACAACAAGGTTTGAGTGTGCATCGATTATCGTCATTTAAATAGGGCAAGCCCAAAGGATGATTTTCCACTACAAACATTCATATTTTATTAGATAATTATGCTAAACATGAGGTTGCTTCTTTTCTGGATTGTTATGTTGGGCACCACCAAATAGTTATAGATACTGATGATGCGGAAAAAACATCTTTCATCACACCATGGGGAACTTATTATTATCGAGTAATGCCATTCGGGCTGAAGAACGCTGGGGCAACATACATGAGGGAAATGACCACTATATTTCATGATATGATCCATAAGGAAATTGAAGTCTATGTATATGGTGGGATCATTAAATCCAAAAATCAAGATGATTATGTTAAAGATCTAAGGAAGTTCTTTGAGAGGCATCACAGGTACGATCTCAAACTCAATCCAGCAAAATATCTATTTGGAGTTCCATTTGGGAAGTTGTTGGGGTTCGTGGTCAGTCGTCGAGGTATTGAATTGGATCCTTCAAAGATCAAGGCTATTCAGGATTTGCCGCTGCCTAAGAATAGAATAGAGGTGATGAGTTTGCTCGGTAGGATAACCACATCAGTAGATTCATTGCTCAGCTCACAATCGCTTGTGATCCCATTTTCAAGTTGCTAAAAAAGAGTATCGCTATTAAATGGACAGAGGAGTGTCAGAAGGCATTCGATAAAATCAAAAGATATATGTCAAATTTGCCTATGTTGCTACCAACTGAGTCTGGTAGGCCCTTGATTTTGTACTTATCAATTATGGATAACTCCTTTGATTGCATGCTGGGTCAATATGATGTCACGGGGAAAAAAGAGCAAGCCATTTATTATCGTAGTAAGAATCAAGATGTATAAAGCCAAGTACACTCTTTTTGAAAGAACATGTTGTGCCGTAACTTGGGCAGCATGGAAATTGAAGCATTATCTTTCTTTCTACACTACCTACCTCATCTCCCATATGGATTTTTTGAAGTATATCTTTCAAAATCCTATGCCAACAGGTCGATTTGCAAAATGAAAAATATTATTTACTGAGTTCGACATCGTGTATATGACTTAAATCACAATGAAAGCTTAGGCGTTGGTAGATCATCTTGCTAAGAACCCTGTAGATGAGGAGTATGAGCCTTTGAAGACATATTTTCCTAATGAAGAAGTGTCAAGTATTAATGAAGTCACTATAGATGCTGATCTAGACTAGAAGTTGTTCTTTGATGGAGTTGTGAACATGAAAGAAGTCAAAATAGGTGCAGTTCTTATCTCTGAATTAGGGACATATTTTCCAATAACTGCACAACTTTAATTTTATTGTACTAATAACATGGCAGAATATGAAGCTTGCATTATGGGTTTGAGGCTAGCAGTTGATATTGGAGTTCAGGAACTATTAATGTTGGTGGACTCAGATTTGCTCATCTATCAGATTCAAGACAATTGGGAGACACGAATTTAAAGCTCATACCGTATCGACAATGCTTGTAAGATCTATGTCAACGGTTTGTGTCAGTAAAGTTTAGGTATATCCCAAGAAATCGCAATGAGATTGCTGATGCTTTAGACACTTTGTCTTTAATACTCCAACATCCTGATAAGGCCTACATCGATCCAGTACATATACAGAGTCATGATCAACATGCTTATTGTAATGCAATTGAAGAAGAGCTCGATGGAAAGCCTTGGTTCTTTGATATCAAGCAATATATTCAGTCAGGGAATATCCAACATATGCCACCATTGATCAAAAGAGGACTATTAGGCATTTGGACAATGGATTTTTCTTAAGTGGGGAAATCTTGTACAAGAAACCCCTGATCTAGGACTTTTGATGTGTTTAGATGTAAAAGAAGATTCGGAAATCATGGTTGAAATACACTCTGGAGTATGTGGGCCGCATATGAACGGTTATGTCTTATCCAAGAAGATATTTTGAGTAGGTTATTATTGGATTACTATAGAGAAGGATTCTATTCATTTTATTTGAAAATGCCATCAATGTCAGGTACATAGTGATTTGATACACTCCTCCTGCTGAGTTAAACACAATGTCTGCTCCATGGCTTTTTGTAGCTTGGGGGATGGACGTGATTGGGCTGATTAAACCAAAAGCATCAAATAGACATAGATTAATTTTGGCAGCCATCGACTATTTTAAAAAGTGGGTAGAAGCAACAACTTCTAAGTTAGTAACAAAGAAACTGGTGGATTTTCTTCATGCTAACATCATTTGTAGATTTGTCATTCCAAAGGCGATCATTACAGATAATGCTTCCAACGTCAACAGCCATTTGATGCAAAAGGTGTGTCAATATTTTAAGATCGCGCATCAAAATTCCACTTCATATCATCCAAAGAAAAATGGCGCCGTTGAAGATGCCAACAAGAATATCAAGAAGATCCTATGAAAGTGGTACAAGGTCCAGATGATGGCATAAAAAGTTGCCTCTTGCATTGCTAGGTTATTGTACTACTGTTCGCACTTCAATAGGGGAAATTCCATATTTATTAGTGTATGGGATAGAAGTAGTCATACCTGCCGAAGTGGAAATTCCACCCCTTCAAGTCATTGTGGAAGCAGAGGTTAATGATGATCAGTGGGTCAAAACTCGATTGGAGCAGTTGAGCTTGATTGATGAAAAAAGACAGACTTCAGTATGTAAAGGCCAATTGTATCAAAAGAGAATAGCCTGAGCATATAACAGGATGGTGCACCCAAGGCATTTTGAAGTCGAGCAATTGGTATTGAAGCGCATCCTTCCTCACCAGGCTAAAGCTAAAGGCAAGTTCTCCTCAAATTGGCAAGGACCCTTCATTGTGAAGAAAGTGTTACCCAATGGAGCCTTATATTTGATAGATGTAGAAGGAAATGTAGCAGAAATGGCTATTAATGCTAATGTAGTTAAAAGATATTATTTATGATCTTTATCCTTGATTATTTCTATTACATGTTTAGTATTGACATTTGCAAGGTTGATATGATGAGGATATTCTATTTTGACATCCCAATTATGTGCCATCATTTGTTTACCCTTTTGAGCTTTGGCCTTTATTTTCATTCATATGCCTCTTTTGGAATTAAAAATAGAGTCAGAAAGATATGTGTCAAGAAAAGAATAGTCAAAGATGTAAAAAAAGAGAAAAAAGAAAAGAAAAAAAAGAAAGAAAAAGAAGAAAAAGAAAGGGAAAAAAAGTGAAAAAAATTAACCCAAAACAAAGAATAAGTCGCTGAAACTACGTGTGACCTGATTCTCCTCTCTTAGGAGTGAGATACGTAGGTTGCCCTACTCTGGGCTCGGTCCAAGGTTTTGGGAGTTTCTTCCTTACTTTGCGATATTACTTCTATGAGTTGCTGCTTCATTTGAAATAGACAAATTCACTGAACTATTTTAAGGTAACTAGTTGGGCCAATAATTCAATATTTCTTTCCTTTCCTTAATGATTAAAAAAATACGCATATTATGTAGAATCAACTTCTCATCAATTATGAAATCATATGTTATAGATAATGTTTTAATGTGGAATTATGCATTTTTTATTATAGTTTTGACTTGAACCTTGTTTCTTGAATTGTATCCAGTGTTGGACTCAATATACAATTAGTTTTTACTATGCAAACTTTTGCAAATTTAACATTTGAGCTGTTCTTAGCTTATATTTAGGTTTCACGCATATTGATGTTGGTTTTTAGAGCTTTATACTATCTGTAGTAGTACCAACCAGTTTAAGGACACTTTATGAGCTTAGTGATATAATTTCAGGTTAAGTAATGGTATTAAAATGGAAAAGCACTCATAAGTTCTTCATTTTGTTCAAACTCAGAAATCTTTGGTTCTACATATGTCAAGTTGTGTTAGTTTAGATAATAATGAATATTCACTTATTAGTTAACAAATATTCATTGCATCTTTCTCTCTTAGTTTAGAGCTTAGAACAGTTTGGTTATTTGGTATGTCTACCCTGTTTAAGCCTGAAATCTTTCATTTGTAGCCACTAGTTTCTTTCACCTTCTTTTACTTTTGGATAGAAAATAGAGGAGTGAAATTTATTAGTTGATATCACAAATATCTTATGTAAATTCGTGGAAGTTCATAGCATTTGAAGTTTTCATGTTCTTTTTGAAAAAAAAAAAGTTGAGCGGACATTTGTGTTTTTCCTTGAATTTGTATGAAATTGAATTGCTCGTGATTTTTAGACTTGAAAGTTTTGCAAATTCTGTTTGCTACAGAAATGATGACAGCTATCTACTTTACCTTTTAATTTACTTTGGTTTCTTATGTAATGTGTGTAAATTGTAGATTGCTAGCAATTTGTTGGTAGTTTTGTTGGTTTAGCTAACTTGTATGACTGAGTTTTATTTGAAGTGAATTCTTGAATTTATTTCATTGACCTCTTCTATTTGTTTGGACTTTTTTAATAATCTTGTAGGCATAATTATCTCCATTTAGTTTGGATTTTTAGCAGCAGCCTTGTCATTATTTTGATTGGTTTAAAATATAGTTAAGCTACACACTACTTGGTTCAAAATATAGCAGCAGCCTTCTCTTCTGCACCATTACTTGGTAACTACTTGTTTATAGTTTGTAACATAATTTAAAAGTTAAAATTATTATGTTGGTTAAATCATAAATGCAATACGTACTTGTTGGTCAAGAGTGGTTAAATTAAACACTATTGACTAACTTAAACAGGCCTAATTAGCTTTAGACTAGAAAATGTAGTTAATCAAAATATTATTAAACAGACTCATTAAATAGGTCCAAAACCAAAAAAATAGAATCACTAAACCAAATTTGAATCAAACCGAAATTTTCATAAATTGGACCAAACCAAACTAATTTGGTTTGGTTTTTGGTACACGTAATGTCATCACCAAAAATTGAAAAAAACAAAAAAAAACTTGAAACCAAACTGGATTACCGAACGCTCACCCCTACTTCTACATACCCGCTTTACTCTATGTGCCCCTATGATAGCCACCCTCAACTTAGGCATTTTGCCTGAGTTGAGGTGCACAATGTCCAAGGAGGACCAAGGCCAAAATAGGTTCATTGTAATACAAATGGAAAGGAGATAGGTGTAACAAGAAAATAGGCGGTAAGTCTCAAAACAAGGATCATGGGTACTATTTCACATAGGGAAGTTCATCTAGGCTAAAAGTGGACTAAAATCAAAATGATCCATGATACTTTCCTAACCAGACTATCCTTCAACCTAGGCAAGACTAACTAGAAAAGTTCTTAATTCAACACACAAAGGAAACTAAATAGCATCTCACACACATAGCACAAAGTACATATTACAAACTACTATATATTCGGTTCATGAAATTGCTAGCGAGTGATTATCATGTCCCTAATCCTAATACTATAATAAGATCCACAATGTTCACACATATATACTTGCACACAGTTCTAAAATACACATTTTGGAGAGGTATAATTTTTATCAAAAATCAATGAAAAATATGACAACTGCCCTAAATACTTAAAAATCTCCTAATTACATAAAAACACATACAATACAAACACAATATGACACAAATTATCCTAGACTATTAGTTCTACAACCATACCGTGATCGATAGGAAAAAAAGTATGTCAAAAAAACCCACTGAGGCTATGGTATACCCCCACCCCAACTAAAAGACTATACACTATCCTTAATGCACTAAAATAATATTAAATCAAGGGAAATGAGAACATACCTTGGACGTACTAAGCATTAGTGTCATGATTATCACCAAATGAGGGCATATCAGCTGCTAGAGATAGTGATAGTGGCGGTGTACTACTAGAAGATACACTCATTGTTATCACATCATGCCTCAACCTCTCAACAAGTGCAGAATCCATCAAATTATATCTAGCATTTTTAACGGCCTAGTCATATGGCATATTAGGATCCTGCAAGTCTCCTATGTAACCTCTCTTGGCCCCAACTATCAGGACCTCCTCACCATCCTATACAAAGAAATCAAAATATCTGGGTGGACATAGAGGTGATATCTAAACCACTGGGCATATGACTGTAGGGGTGGTTGCTACATGGCTCTCTGTGAGAGAGTGTACCTCTACTTATAATATATCCAACTCTTCTATCACTTGGGCTATATTCGGTGCCTCTATCTCTGTAAATTGGGTTATAACTCATCTCTCAAACTCATCAAGACATGCCTGTAAGTTAGCATGTAGATCATACAAGGCGTCTCTTTATACCACCTCCCATCTGGCCTCTGCCATCTCAAATCTAGTCCAAATCTTTGAATGCATCTGCTCGTATAGGGCAGTCATATCGGTTTCAACAACCCATAATCGAGCATCAGTATCCCTTTGACTATTTACTAATCTCTGCAAGAACTCTTGAGATATAGTAATCATACCTATAGCAGGAGCTGTAGTGGATGGGCGAGTGGGATCTGAAGATACACTAATGGCTGTGAGGTCGAAGTCGGGGTTGATGAAGAAGTTGTTGGTGTCCCCTTACCCTGAGTAGTCATATCCAGGGACTCTCTCTACTTTCCTATATCAATGTCAACACTACACCTACATCGCCTCCATGTGCATCTCTAGGCTCTGTGGAAACTTATGGGCTCGAGGTATTATGGCATTCTCTCTAGATCTCCTGGGAAAGCCTGGGCATGTCAGATCCTACATACTCTTTGTCTGTGTAGTAGCCATCATAAGTACCCTCTTATCCATTTCCGATATCTCAGGTACACAAAACTCATCACATAGTCTTTGAATTATGAAAGGGAATGAAATATAAGTCGTCTTCCCCAATGCTCTGTCATAGATCTTATGCCAAAAGATGACTACAAAATCAATAGCATATCTGTCCATCATACTAGCAACCAAGATTGCTCCCTCCCAAGTTAACATATTATCTAAGTCTATGGGGAACAGACGATATCGAATGATCAACTACCAAAACCTGATCTCAAAAGTCAACAAACCCTTCTTGATCATACCATGACCGTCGATCTGTAAAGTTGCATCATCCAAAGGTGAAATATAGGTAGCTTCTATTTAGCCATCTCAACCCTCTCTTATCTATGCTCATCTTCTTGCATAATATATCGATCATGTGTGACTCTCACTTTGTAGTCACACTCTGCTATAGATGTGGGACTTATTTAATCTTGACCAAAAATGAACCGACGGATAGTCTCTGCTGAAAGATTAACTCTGAACCCTCTTAGAAGTGCATGGTCAAGCTGTGGCTACTCTATGTGTCTCATCAAGCCTGGAAATCTATACATAGAAAGAAATACTCTAGCTTGGTATGATGCATAAAACTCATGTATCATGACCGAGCTGTAAGAATTAAATGGGATAGTCATCTACTTTAACTAATAGGGATCAACGGAAGCCCACAACTATGATACTTTACTTAGCCTCAATAGATCAATATGATGTTCCTCTTAGGCCTACCAGTTTTTGAGATATGACTATATACATTATAAATCACCCACATATCCTATACACACCACTTTGGATATGCCATCAAGGTATGTGTGGGTGCAGGACTCTCCTCCTGTTATACTGGTATATCATAGGAAGCCTGATCTATACCCTCTTTAGACTGGGGTACATCTGACTATTATACAAGAACAGCGATAGCCTTATCAAACTGGGGTACCACTGATGACTCCTCATACTCTACATCCTTGGATGAATCTTGGGACCTCTCCTCAGACTGGGGGTCTTGAGCTACAACTAGTGGAGTAGTCTCAAAATCTTCCTCATCTTCATCACTATCATGATCACTCAGTGGAGAAAAGTATGGAGGTGACATACGAGCCAACTTTATCCTTGGTCGGGCTGCAATTACCTGAGAATCCTGGTGCATCTGTCCTCTAGCAACTTTTTCTGTCACTCTACCTGTGGCACCTCTACTTCGCTAAATTGGGTACTCCTCCACCGAACCACTGGGATTTAAGGACTTATCCCATCTTTTCGAGGTATCAACATTCTTCTTCTTAGAATCTTTTGGTTCTATGTGTACCTAAAAAACTAGTCGTTAGTTTCCAACAAAAATGATGGATAGAAAAAGTAGAAGAAAAACTCAAAATTCAAAAAATTCAAAATTTTCCTCAATTTTCATACCCTATAACCTATTTGAAATCCCAACAAGTCCAGTGTTCACACACCTATCAAGAATCATTATTTTCAAAGCAAACTAAACATGCTCAACTTGTGGTATTACTCTACTCATTCAAGTTCAACTTTCAATTAGGGCCTAGCCTTAGAAATTCACAACAAGGTCGTACATCAAGATTATAGGCTACTTCAAGGCTTCTACATACAAGCAAGACAAATTCTATATATTTTTCTTGGTAATACACATATTAACTTGTTTAAAAGATAAATAAACCAATACATATCTATTAAAAGTTACCTCTTTTATGAAAATTAGGAAGTGAACAACGAAGAAGTCAAGCAAAACCAACATTGGAACTTATTTTTAGTGTGTTGGGACAAGTTGGTATCTCAAATAAGTTTCAATTTAGCCTTTACTTAAGTGCGGGGTTAGTTTATATTTTAGGAGGGAAGTTTGAATTTAAAAAGAAAAGTAGTTTTGAGAATTTGAGTAAGTTGGAATGAGGCTAAGGATGTTTAAATATAGATGGAGGCGGGCGGGGGAGGGGTTGTTTTAGGTCATAAATATGTATTGGTGTGCCCAAGGTTTTAATTAAAATTTGGGCCCACAACTGACCTAGCCGCGGTAGCTACATGCGGCAGCCACATGCGGCAAGCATGTGCAGGGCCAAAATTTTTGGCCTGCTTTCCTCTAATCCGAACTTGGTATTTTTATAATTTTCCATCTACTCATGGTCCCAGAACTTAATTTTATGGACCCAAAATTATGAAATGTACCAAAGTCCACAAATTTTCATTCTCATCCTCAAAAGTTCATCTTTTCAATTATTTGTCAACTTACCTGGCCCGTGTGGGACTTGTGACCATGATGGATTGAACACATAGTCCCCATATATGAAAATTGATGGATGTTCCAATTTTACTATATTTTGGGTAAGTCCAAGATCTAAAAACCTACAAAAGAAAAATAACAAGAACGTGAAAACTATAATAGTGGGTTTTCTCCCACTCAATGCTTGATTTAACATTGCATCACGATGTGGCTATATTGGTTACTCAGACTTCACCAACAAGTCCATGGTTTACCTCCTATGCCGCACTAGATTTAACATCACAGCATAATATGAGTATCTTGATCACTCAGATTTCATCAACATACCCATAGGAGTGCTCTTTAGGGTTATCAATACAACCAATCATCGATACACTCTCATGTTGTTTGTCTATATTGATTTTCGAGTGTTGAAAGTGACCTCTTTACCGTTGACTTTGAATTTTAGTTTTTCTTTCTCCATATTGACCATCGCTCTACCTGTAGCCATAAATTTTCTCCCTAATATGATGGGCATCTTAGTGTCGACTTCACAGTCTAGAATGACAAAGTCAGTTGAAAAGATAAAGTTATCAACTCTCTCCATCACATTAAATAAAATGCCCACAAAATTCTTCAGGGTGCAGTCAGCCATCAATAGCCGTATTGAATTTTGCTTCGGAGGATTCAAACCCAATTGCTTGAATACGGCTAGCGGCATCAAATTTATGTTGGCTCCTAAGTCACATAAGGCTTAGGCAAATTAGGATGTCCCAATAGTGCATAGTATAGTGAATGCTCCGAGATCACCTTTTTCTGGGCCAGAGTTCTAGTAATGACTGCATTGCAGCGGTGTAAATCATCAACATCCTCAATCGTAGATCCTTTATTCATTGTAACCAATTGCTTCATAAACTTGGCATACCTAGGTATTTGCTTCAATGCCTCGAGAAGAGAAATATTTAAGCTCGACCCTTTCAGCATCTCAATGAATTTCTTGAATTTTACTTCCTCTCTTTTCTACTTTAGCTGTAGAGGAAAAGGTGGGGGCGGTCTCAGAATTTGTCTTATTTTTTGCTTAACAATCAAGCCCTTACCTCTTTCCTTAACGATTGCATTTTTACCACATATTTCCTTTTCTGAATCCATAATAGGTGTCTCATCAATAGCAGGTAGAGGAGGATCCATAGTAGCCATACCATTCCTCGTGGTGGTGGGAAGAACATGACCATCATTTTTCAGATTTTACATAGTATTGCTTGAAAGAGTACTTAGCTGTCTCTGATTTAAAGTTGCTGACATCTGCCAGGACTGGTGGTCCAACTGCTTGATAGTATTTGAATGAGATTCTACCTTTTGGGTCAACCCTGAAATGTTGGCCTTAATCTCTTTAAAGCTGATCTCCTGATTTTCTTGACCCTTTACTAGCATAGTCAGCATCTCTTCCATTTTTTATTTTGTACCCTTTACCAGCTTAATCAACATCTCTTCCATTCTTTATTTTCATCTATTTTGTTAGGTGGAATGTACCGATCTCTCTTCTTTTTTACAGACATCCTTCTTCTTCCGGTCACCATCTCACTCTCTACTATGGTTTTTGTATCTATCATAGTAGTTCTGACCTGAGTTCCTTTGACTTTGGGCTCAAAAACTCATCAACTGACAGATCCAGATAATTTGCTACCTTCTCTACTCCTGACTCGTAAGCTTTAGAGGATGAACCCTGTGTTGCTACTGTGTTCACTTTCTCAGAAGTCTCTAATGCAAGATGCTTTGCTAGTACCTCTAAATCAGTTCTTAGCTACACAATTTCATATGCTAATGGATCATCAGCTACTTTATGGTCATAAGAAGCACTAATAGCATATGTGTCAGATACCCTCTCAGGCTTACGAGTTTTCCACCATTGGTTAGTAAGCGATATATGATCTAAAATTTTCGAAGTTGTCTCCTAGCACAGTCTCATAAAAACTTCTCCAGATATAGTGTCTGCTATAGCTCTGTAGCTGATAGTCAAGGTTCTATAGAATATCTCCAATAGGCTCGTCCCTGATATCCGATGGTTATACTCAGCTTCTTCTTGAACCTGAATCATGCCTCGAACATAGATTTTGATTGCATCTGCCTGAAA
Organism: Capsicum annuum; assembly: GCF_002878395.1. Classification (NCBI taxonomy): domain Eukaryota; kingdom Viridiplantae; phylum Streptophyta; class Magnoliopsida; order Solanales; family Solanaceae; genus Capsicum; species Capsicum annuum. The sequence goes on along the minus strand of NC_061120.1, from coordinate 143,010,683 downwards.
TTTTAGATCTCATCCTTAAGCTATAACATCTTGAATAGAGGAAAGAACTAGTTTAAGAATTACCTGCGCCACTTATTCCATGTAACGATAGACCCTCTTGGCAGTTCCCCTAAGCATAGGAATGCTTCTTCTGTAAGTGAGAAGAAGAGGAACAACCTCAGTATAAGTGCTTCCTAATTCAACCCTGGGATGGTATATGAACTGTAGATTTTGATAAAATTTGCAAGGTGCATATTTGCATCATCTGCCGGCGAACCCGCAAATACACCATTAAAATTTAGGAGTTGGATCATTGTGTTTGTTATGTCAAACTTGATGCCTGGGGTTAAATAGGAGGGATAATGGCTTAAGTCTCTTCTGGTTCAACGTATCTTAGATCTTCATCATCATTAATATATGGCTGCACACTGATATGATGGGATCACTTGAACATGGGCACCTCTAGCTCAATTTTGATTTCCATCAAATGCTGCTCGACGGTCTACTTCTTGTCTTTGCGCAGCTAGCTCTGCTTCCCTAGCTACTCGATGATATTCTTCTATTACCCTTCTCTCATTTACATCTTAAGCTAAAATTTCACCAATCTATCAATCAACAATATCTTGTACTTTTTCTGAAGGAGGGAAAGCTAGAATATCACGAACCTCTTCAGGATTATAATCTCTTTTTGGTTCCACCATCCTGCTAGATATTTGTAGGATCCTTGCAAGATTTGGATTTACTGGGAGTAAGGGATTGCCTCTACTCCGTGTGCTAGGCATACACTGGTGTATAAACAAATAAGCATAAAAACAAAAAGAAAACCCAAAAATTACAACTTTGATTCACAAACCAACATTGTATTCCTAGACAATGGTGCCAAAATTTAGTGACGTCCAAGCTACATCTCCTCTCAAAATATGATACGGTCGTTTCCAAATATAGTAACCCAACAAAGGTTGGGGTCAAATCCCAAGGAAATACATGGAATTATGGCTCTCAGCTATTGTAATCAATGGGCAGATCTAGAAAACTAAATAGGGGGAGAGAGTTGAGTAGAAATATCAAATAAATGGGGAGTATCAACTTCGATTGTAATCATTTATAGGTGAACACTAGGATTGTGTTCCCCATGGCTTTTCAACTCCGTTTTCTTATTGTGCTTTGTTGAACCATCCTGATACCTTGCATGCATAATTGATAAATTATGTATCTTCTACAGTCTTTTTGACGAGCAGAAGAATTTCACCCTTTACCTTTTGAGTCCCAGGATGTCGCCTTGCTAACCATTATCTTGATCCCAGTTAACTATTACCTTTTGAGTCTCTAGTTATTAGATGAAATCTAACCATCTTACTTAGATAGTTCCTAGTAGTGTGGACCGATAGTTAAACTCTAAATTACTATTGTCATTATCTTTTTCCAGTCACTACTCCTCTTTTAGAGTAAGTAGAAATAATCTAGGTAGGATCCTAATGTGTGCACCCGTTAAGAAAACTATTAAAGTGAAGATAGTATAATGCATGTATGGGTATCGATTCAGAACGACAATAGCACTTTTCTTACTTCGCCAATCCACCAAGGTTTCCACAACCCTAGCTAAGGGGTTTTAACCATCCATGCTTATGAAGTAATCAACAATAGTCATGATTGAAAGAATAAGATGACTTCACAATAAGAAGTGAAAAACCAAAAATCATAACTGAAATAATCAACCAAAGTCAATACAAGAGAATTTCAAGACTAAAATTGAATCTCGGAATCAAAATATATTAGTAAGTATCAAGAGTGCATTTTTTTTTTACTAAAAAACACATAAGAGGTATTTATAGTACATGATGAAACACTAAAACCAAAGCTCAAAATAAATAGGAGAAAAAAAGGTTGGTGGCTAGTTGTGGTCCCTATATGCGCCCTAGCTTCGGGCGCATGTGGTACATTCGACCCGTAGGGTGGGCGTATAAAGTGACTGCATGTGCCCAGACTAAAAAATCCTGTAGGTTAGTTCTTGGGATTTTGGACTTTTGACACATGATTTGCCCACACATGGTCGACATGTGCTACACGCAGTCCACATGTTGACTTTGCATGTGCCGAAAGTTATTTTTCAGCTCTTTTTCAATTTTTGCACATATTTTGGTCATAAACAATCCAAAAAGTATCCTGAACATCCATAATTTCTCGCATAATTAGCTAAAAGCACCTTTTTTAATCTTTTTCATGAACTTTGCATCCAAAACATGATTTCCTGCAAAACATATCCAAAATTCATCATATCTTACAAAATAATCTCAGAAACTTGCATATTTTCCTTGTTTTAAGCATCAAAATTACTATATTTCTATAGCACATCAGTCCACACTAAATTATCCATCAATTTAGCTTTTATCAAGGTCTTCCCAGAATTTTATAAGATGATATTCGCAGTGCTTTACTAGATGAAAGCCTTAAATTTCATTGAATTTGTGTATTGGATGGTTCTATGTTGAAAGCGGCTTTTCCTAAAGCCACATACACTGTGTGAAGATATTCATCCACTGCATATAAATCTTGGTGGGACAAAGTTCACGTGAACTTTCTCGAAGTTAACTTGGAATCTTTGGTAAATGTCGTAGGTCCTATTATCAACACTCCTCAAGAATATGGTGAGGAGGTTCCAATTATGGTTAAGTCTCCTATTTTGAAATATAAGGTAGTCATTCCATACAAATTCAAGGTACCTCTACATACATCAGCTCAAAAAGAGGAGTCGTCTGCCTTGACTCAACATGCTTTCAATAAATAACCATCTCAAAATGAGAGTGATAGTAGTCATGGGTATCTTTGTTGGAATAAGGTAAAACCATCTTTGGAAAATCCAGGTGATTTTAAATTCCATGTGGAGATTTTTGCTAGTGATGATAGTTTATCAAAGACTACGCCAGCCATAAAAAATGTAACGACTTAAATCTTTATTATTCCATAGTATATGTATTGCCTTTGTACAACCCTCATATGATGTTTTTATTGATGTGTGCAGCTATACAATGTCCATGTTTCAAAAGATCCTCACCTAAGTAAGCTGCAAGATAATAGTGAGCCCATAGTAGGTCCATGCCCAAGAGAGTTATTTCTGCCTTCTCACTTCTAATCCTTGTGGTAAAGTCAAAGAAAATGTAGAATCAAACTTTCCCCAATGACTAGCGGTAACCATATCTATTTTTGATGGTAATAAAGTTATCTCTTATCTTAAAAAGGAATTTATCATGAAGGCCTGGGCTGGTATCCTTACTAAAATCGCAGGCCTTACTGCGGATTGTGTTTCTTCTATCCAAGATGATGTGGAAGTCATACTTAATTACATGAGTGAAATGGGTGCGGATAGTTCCCCTTTGCACAATCTGTTAGGGTCTTTCTTTGACCTTGTAACTTCCTATGACCAAGCACGATCCACCCTTGTTGATAAAGCCACAACAATTGAAGAATCAGAGTCATATTTGAAAGCCATAGAGCATCTTGACCTTTTATCGAGGGAAAGGGATGAGAAATTTGAAGAAGTATCTATTGGTTGCAAATCTCTTGAGAAGGTAAGAAAAAAGGTAAAGAAGTTAAGAGATCGTCGAGATGTTGGCAACCAAGAAGCTAGAGGCGGAATCCAAAATTTCAGCTTCTGAGGAAGAGTTTCACAAGGGCTCTAACATTTCCCTGGGAACAAAAAATGCCTCAAATATTGTAGAGATGAAGAATCAAGTATTAGAGGCTATTCTTCTAGATCTAGTTAGTTATAAGCTATACTTAGATTAGCCTTAAGAGATGCTTCATTTTCTTCAAAACCTCTTGTTGCTTTCTTTAGTCTTTATTGAGTAGTTTGATCTATTAGTTTTAATAGAAACTCTTTTTATTTATATTGCATATTTCTTTCAATAGTCCTTGTGGAGTTCAACTTCAAGAATTGCTTGCTTATTTTGATGTGTTGATATTATAGTATTAAACTTTGGCTTTCTCTTTAAATTTGTTGTCCATTGGCTTCATATCTTTGTCTCACAACTGAGTTAGACATGTAACTTCAGTTTTGAAGCCTTAAGACTTAAATTTTTTTATTTAAAAACATGATAATTGCATGTTTAGCAGATCTACACCCTTAAACTGTAGGCTTTGCTTATTTAAGATCTTCTTTTTTGATGGTTTTCCCCTATTGACCCAAAAGTATTTGGCATAAGTATAAAACTTAATTGAGATGTATGCAGGCTTAATTTTTTTATGGAGGATCAAGCAGGGACATGTATTTTTTTATCACTCATGTAACTGAACTCTCAATGGAATTCCAAGCGTCTACGTACCTTAGTAAAGAGGATCAAATCACAATGTAGTTCTGGGTAAGTGTGTTTTTTTATTAGGATTGTTTTGCATCCTAACTTTTTCCTTGATCACCACTTTTGTGGTTTTCAACCTAGTGGATTTTTTTGAGTCGTACACAATTAATACTCTTGCGGGCCAGGAGTGGACATATAGTTTATACTTGTTCCTGAAGAAGTGTCATCTTTCTTTAAGGATAATATTTCTTTAAGATGGCAATGATAGGACCAATTTTCACGCAATCTATATTGACAAGCTTGTAATCACCATTTGAATTTATTTCTTGTACGATGTGTGGTCCATCTCACTACGGGGAGAATTTCCCCCCAGACTTATGAGAAGTAATAGTAGGCCTCATTACTGCAAGGACTTGATATCCAAATTAAAATCACATCAAGCAAACATTTTTGTTGCAAGAATGGGTTAGACAGGCTTGATAACATTTGAGATTTCGCTGAGCCTCCAATATCTTTTCATTAAGATCTTTCAACTCTGCAAGACGCGACTTAACATTTTCTTCATTAATGAGCCATTCTTGAATAGCCAGTCTCAAAGAAGGTATTTGATGCTCAAGTAGCAGGACTGTTTCAACTCCAAAAGCAAGTGAATATGTTGTTTCTTGCATTGGTGTGCGGTAAGTTGTTCTATATACCAACAAAGCTTCTGCCAGTCATTCATGCCAATATCGTTGAGACTTATAGATGAATTTCTTAAATAGATTATAAAAGTCTTATTAAATACTTCGGCTAAATATTTGGTGGTAGAATGGTACATAAAATATGTGTGCTACTTCAAACCAAAGAGATTACAAATCTTATTCATCAACTTATTATCAAATGTCTTTCCATTATCGATTATTATATACTGAGGTATTCCAAAGCGGTAGATGATGTTCAGTCGGATGAAGTTTGAAACATTATTTTTCTTTACTTCCTTGAGAGTAGTAGCTTTGGCCTATTTTTAGAAGTAATTTATCGCAGCCAAGATGTATAAGTGTCTACTAGAAGATTTTGACAGTGGTCCAACAACATAAAATCCCAAAGCATTGGATGTCCAGGATGCTATTGTGGGGTGTAATACTTCAGGAGGTATATGTATGAAATTTGCATGGAATTGACAAGCTTTGAGTCTTCTATCATTGTCCAAGCAATCTTTCACCATTGTTGGGCAATAGTACCCCATTATTTTAATGTGAAAATAGAGGTTTGGTCCCAACTAATGAGATCCATAAACTACTGAGTGCACTTCTTATAAAGCTTGAACCGTTTCTTCTTCTCCCAAATATCATAAGAGTACTCCTTCAAATGATCTTTTGTATGGCATGTCTTTATAATAAAGGAGGTGAGGTGCATGATGACGGATGGAAATCCTTCTCCCTATATCCTCTAGAAGTATCCCATAACATAAGTAGCCAATGACAGGTTATCGCCAATCTTCCTTTATAGCTTCAGACACTGTGGCAAGGTACTCAACCTTATTTTCTACATCTTTCTCCTCACTCAGCGGCGGTACTACCCATTTGTGGTGGATAGTAACTCATGTCTAATTTAGAAGATTTAGGGTTAAGGCCAAAGCAGCTAAGGCATCAGCTTGCTTATTTTCTTTTCTTGGCACATGCTGAAGGGTCACTTCTCCAATCCATCCCATTAACTCTTAAGCATAATCATGATATGGGCATAACTCAAGTTTTCGGACTTCATAGCTTCCCAATAGCTATTTGATCACCAATTGAGAGTCCCCAAAGACTTATAATTGTAGTTTTTTCATGTCAACTTCCATCTCAAGTCCAATTATTAGCACTTGATATTCAACAACATTATTGGAGAAATAATTTGTCTAGGTAAAAGAGTATGGGATGACCTCTCCTTATGGAATGAAAAACACTATGCCAGCACCAGCTCTATATCGATGTGCAGCACCATCAAAGTACATTTTCCATAGAGATCTAACTTCAATAGCCATTACATTTTCATTAAAAAATTCATCGATCAATTCCCAATCATTGAGAATCAGGTGGTCTACCAAGAAGTTTGCTAATATTTGTACTTTTATGTCCTTTTGGGGGATGCACACCATCTCAAACTGTTGAAATTGAAGGTACCATTTTATTAGTCAGTCACTAAGGACTGGTTTCAACATTACAAAGTTGATGGGATTTGCCTTAGACACAATATGATCTTGAATATAGTGTTTCATTTTTTAGAATGAGAAAGACAATGCTAAACATAACCTCTCTATTGGGGAATACTTTATCTCATTTGGTGTCATCATTGTTCTCAGATAGTAAGAGAGTTTTATTTGCCTTAACTATTTTCTTGAGCCAGTAATGCTCCAATTGACCTCTCTTGTTCCTCGATATAGAGTATCAATGGTCTCCCAGGTATGGATGCTGTAAGAACTGGAAGCTTCATCAAGTATGGTTTGATGCTTTTAGGGCCTTACTACAAGCTTAGTCCCATTCGAAAGGAGCACCCTTCTTCATGAGATAACTAAATAGTTGACATTTTCTAGCAAGGTTCAATATAAACCTCCTTAAATATGCTAGCCTTTTTTGAAGGATTTTTAGTTCGTGAATATTTTGACGCTCGGGCATCTTCCAAATTGCCTCGACCTTGGCCTAATCAATTTTAATTCCTCGGTGTCATACAATGAAGCCAAAAAACCTTTTGGAAGTAACTCCAAAGGCATATTTCAATGAATTCATCCTAAGTTGGTATCTTCTGAGTAACTCAAATACCATTCTTAGGTCCTTCAAGTGGTTGTCACTCTTTATTGACTTTACTACTAAGTCATCTACATAGAACTCAACATTTTTATGAGTAGGCCATCAAAGATCTTTTGTATAGCACTTTGATAAGAAGCTCCAACATTCTTCAAACCTAAAGGCATCATCTTATAGCAATAAATACCTTTGGGCATACGAAATGCAGTGAGATCTTCATACTTTGGTGTCATGCAGATTTGATTATAGCTAGATGAACCATCCATGATGGACATTGTCTCATAACCTATGGTGGCATCGATCATCAACTCGAGTATGGGGATTAGAAAATCATCCTTAGGGTTGGCGTTGTTGAGATCCCAAAAGTCCACACAAACTCGAATTTGACAATTGTTCTTTTGTACTGGAATAATACTTGAAATCCATGATAGGTATTTGACTTCACGAACAAATCCAGCTTCAATTAGTTTGTTAACTTTATTTTCAATCAATGGGACCAACTCTAGCGTAAAACGCCTTTGGGCTTGCTTAATAAGATGAGCCCCATTCTTGACCACCAACTGATGGACTGTTACATTTGGATCTAAGTTAGACATTTCCTTATAAATCTGAGAGAATACATCCATATATTCTTTGAGTATGCCCGTATAAGTAATTTTCTCTTCCATTTCTAGAAATACACTTAGGTAAGTTGGTTTTGGATCTTCATTGGTTCTAAGATTATCTTCCTTCAAGGGATGTAATGTGGTCTTCACTTCTTCTTTAATTACGACAAGCATCTCCAACATCTACCTCCTATTGAGGGTCAATATCGTTGATGGATATATAGAAACACCAAAAAATATATTCTATCTCTTCATTAATCTTTAATTAAGATGAGACATCATTCTTATTTTAGGTTGTAACATGATATAAAGAGACAACACTTTCTTCATCTTCCTTACGTTTCTTGGTATAAACCATAGTATGAACCTTATATTTTTAGCACCTTATTACATGAAACCACTAGTTTTGTCTGTTGCCTCATTCTATGAGGAATCAAACTTTAGATATCTTTCTGGATCTTAGGAGAAGAGTGTCTCGCTGTATTTAGATAACTTCTATAGTGTTTGTTGCTTCTCTTGGCATTTAGTGGACACAACATCTCAAAAATAGAATTTTTTGTAGTTGGTTCTCCCAATCAGTCAAAGAAAGAAAGACTTTTGTTGGATGTAGTAGACTCCTCTTCTACAGTGATGTAGTTACTAACCGCCCTTCTTATGGAGATGTGAATAGAAGGTGGCTACGTGTATCCTAAGCCTTCATGTGCCTACCTAGTTATACCTTCCGACGAAAGATTTCCCAACCTTGATGGCTCATTAGGATTATGTCTAGCCTTTACAAATATATTGTATGCATTTGGATTGAAGCCCTCTTTGCACTCTTTGTAGGGAGTTTTATCTTTTGTGGCAGATTTTGAGCCACACATTCTCCTAGTATCCTTGAGAATAGGTTCATTGAGTCAATCCTTTTGATAGGTAGAGTTATCCCTCCTATCACATTATGTTGGGTATCAGGTAAATGATCTTTTTCTTTCTTTTCCTTTGGTACGTAATGAAGATAGAGGTTGCCTTCTTTTCCAAAGATGTGATACTCATTTGAAGTTGAGAGATTCTTCTTGGTGGCAGATTTTTTGAAAGTCATAGCGACCTTCTTGGATGCAAGTTCATCACACTTGGTATTGGTGACATCATCAACCATTTTCTCATTCATGACATAATTCTTCAAATGAAATTTTGCATCAGCATATTGCGATTTAGCTTCAGTGAATAGCTTATCATCAGCTACTATCTTTATTTCCACTCCGCCTTTGAGATACTTTAAGTATTGATAGTAAGAGGATGAGATAATTTTTTTCTGATGTACCCAAAGCCTCCCAATAAATATATTATATGAAGTCTTGGTATCGATCACATTTATCGATGCATTTGACTACAAATTATCCATATGAATTCCCAACTTGATCGATCCTATGGCCCTATGAACCCCTTGGTTGAAGCCCTGGATCATCAAATAACTTTTGGCAAGTTCTTCATTAGCGATATCAAGTTCCTTCATTGAAATAGGCAGAATGTTGACTCTAAATCCCTCGTCTATCAAGATTTTATTTATCTTCTTTCCTAGAACTTGACCCACCATGTACAAGGGATGATTGTGTAGGGTTTCACTAAGCAGAAGATCGTTATTTGTAAATGTGATTTTTGTATCACATACATGTGCCTCTTGGATAAGAGGTTCAATAGACTTTTCGGAAGATGGAAGAACTTTCATGGGTAGGTTCTCACCCTTTGCCCCCTCATTGCCAGTATTAAAACAAGATACCTCAAGGTTGACTTGAGCTATTTTTGTACGGAACCAACTTGGTAAGTATTCTTCAAAAGTCACTGGACGCCGTGGTTTTTAGTGGTGAAGCTCTATTACTCTCGTCTTCTTTGGAAGCTTAACCAACATTTTCCTTGGTTTCGTTACCATTCTCATTCTAGTTGTTTGCTCGAGCGACTTCTTTCTTAGACTCATCGTCTTGCGTCTGTGCCTAGTCACCAGATTCCAACCTTTATCAATTGAAGACTTATCATACTCTAATGGGCCCTACTTATGTTCCTTGATGCATATTTGAAATGGATCAAATAAGCCAAAAATGATAAAGATTTGATAAGAACTACCTGTCTAATCATCGAAGAAGATCTTCTTTTCATTTTCCAATTGCGTGACTTTGTCCTTAAAGACAAAACACTTTTCCAGAGGGTGACTCACATGCCTATTATACTTCTAATAATTTGGGTCATTGATCTTTCCAACTTCGTTGGGCTGCTTTATCATTGGAAGTTCAATAAGCTTATTCTCAAGGAGTTCATTGAAAACCTTAGAAAAAATCAAGGAAAGGTATTCCTTTTCTTGCATTCTCCTATAAAGTTAACTTCTGATTTGGAAGTGCTCGAGAAGTCGTCTTCATGCTTTGCCTCTTCCTCACCTTCGTGGTGACCTTTAAATAAAACACGTCAATATTCATGGATTTGTTATTATTATTTTAGGGATAAACTTTCCCCATCTTTTGGATTCCTGCTTATTCTTTCCCCTTCGAGGGTCATGGATAGGCGTTACTCCCTTCCTAGCAGAAGACATGCTTAACTTTATGTCGTGAGCACGAGTAGCTAACTCTTCAAAGGATTTAGGCTTAATGCCTTACAAGATAGAGAAAAGCTCCTAGTGCATTCCTTGTATGTACATCTCTATTGTAGAGTTTTCACTAAGCCTATCTTTGCAGTTTAGACTTCTATTTTTCCATCGATTAATGAACTAATGACTGGCTCGTTCTTTGTTTGCCGATTATTCATGAGCTCTATCATGCTCACAATACGTCTTGTGCTATAAAAGCGATTTAGGAACTCATGCTTTAATTGCTCCCTACTATAGATGGAGTTAGGCTTAAGGTACGTAAACCAATCGAAGGTGCTTCCCTTTAGGGAATGAAAAAACTATTTCAGTAAGAAAGAAATATTAAAACCCATAGATCATTTAATGTATACTAATAAGAAAGGAGACATCTCAGTAAGATTTACAGATTATATATATACAAATAAAAGAGAGATAGATGAAGAGGCTGAGACAAGTGAATATAATGAATACATGAATATAGAAATAATGGGAGAAGATGGTTTTGAAGTAAATAAAGCTATAATGAAAAAAGAAGCCCTATACGAAATAAATAGTAATAGCATTTTTAAATGCACAAGCTGTAAATTAGAAAACTTAAAACTTGTAGAAATGAAAGAACATTTTATAAAATGTAATTTAAGAACATATAATTATGGTTATACACATAAAAAGGAAGGAAAAGGTGAAGACTCAAAATTATAGACGAAAGTACAAAAGAATTTATGGAAAGTGCAAAAAGTACTGCAAGCCCTTTCCAGAGAACAACCAGTATGAAAAGAGTACCAGTAACAATAGTGGATTAGTAGTATTTCAACAAAAAATCCTAATAAATTTAGAACAACTAAGTATTAATAATTGGTCAAGTATTAAAGAATTTCTAAATGACTATTTTTATTACTGTACAATTAGTGGGAGCTCATTTGATCAGACTTTAGGAGTTAGATTATTTAATAAATTGCCAGGGGCTCTAGGAAGAGAGATTGAAGAAAAATAGGCCAAGAGAGAAGGAGTAATGCAAAACCCAAAAAACCTATGGTCAATAGGACAAAGAATACAACATGTAATGGATATATTACACAAAAAATGTACAAATATGCGGATACAAAAAAAATTTAAAAAGAAGTGATACAGAATTTTGTAAAAACATATATACTACACAACATTATGTCCAAGATTATAAAAAGAAAAAATATAGAATGGCATATAAAAAAGACTATCGTCCTAAAAAGAAATATTATTTAAGAAAATCGAATGGAAGAAAGTCTTACTTAGATAAGAATAAACATGTAAGAAAATATAACACCGGTAGAACCTGCAAAAATAAATTAGAATGTTTTACCTGCGGAAGTATAGAGCACTTAGCAAATACTTGTTCAAAAAGAATCAATAATAGATCTAGGAATGCACAATTAATAGAAGATGTAAATGAAAATTTAATAAATTTAGACGAATATAGGTCAGATAATGAAAGTACATACTCTATTAGTAGTATGGAAGTTTTTGAAGAAGAAATAAATAAATCTGATTCTTCAGATTCTGGAGAAGAGGAATTTATAAATGAAATAGGATTAGAAAAGACAAACTTAGACTACTATGATTTAGTAAATTTGATAGAAGAATGTGAACATGAATTTAAGGAAGGAAAAGGATTAGATAGTAATCTGTGTTGTTTTTATAAGTGGTTTCCAAGTTAAAAAAAAGGGCAAAATGTAGGAAATGTTACAAGGATGCATAAAAACCTCAAAAATCTTAGAAACTCCAAAATCAATAAATAATTTAAATAAATTTTACAACAAGGAACCAATAACTAGAACAACAGAAGAGAGACTATTAGAATTAGAAGAAAGACTAAAAAGATAAGAAATAAGAGTGTACAGTAAAGAGATAATTAGAGAAGAAGACTTGGTAGAGGTAGAATTATTACATACATTTGTCGAAAATAATAAAGGTAAACCAAAAAAATCAATGAATATATCGTTTGAAGGAATGGTATGTAATGAAGAAAAGCAGATAAGTACATTCAAAGTATTAGTAAGAGTAAAAAGTCAAGACTATGTGTTCCAGACATTATCTATAGCTGATTCAGGATGTACAAAAAGTATTTTAAATAGTAGAATTTTACCATCAAAATTAATTAAAAAATTGCCAAAACCTCAACTATCCATGCAAATGGACGGAACCCATAATACCTATACAGATAATATACCAAAAGCAAAGGTAAGTTTTATTAATACTTGTGAAAAATTCAACCAACCATCGTATACACTCAATGAAATACTAGTTAGAGATTTAAACATAAAAGCAGACTTTGTGTTAGGATTAGATTTCATGATTCAAAATAATGAAGGATGTTTTGTTACCAAAAACTGGGTAATTTTTTCAAGTAATTTTACTCAATCACCAGTACAGACACAACCTTTTTGTTTTAGTTTAATAAGGAATTTTATTGATAATAAAGAGTACATATACTAGATGGACCAACCCACCTTAAATCGACTAAAACAAAATTGGGCCTACCCATTAGGCTACGTAGTTCTGGAACTTAGGGATTGCTTCTAGGGATCTCAGTCCTATCTAGTGGGTGAGTCCCCATCCTTAGGATTGCTCGGTGCTGAATCCTACTCCATCTAAAAGAGACTGAACTGATTAACTGAACTGAACTAATTAACTGAACTGAACTGATTAATTGACTGAGCTGATACTAATGGTATTATTTAGTGAAGCTAAACTGAGTTTACTGAGATCCAATGACCGATGGAATGTAGTGATTTTCTAGGACTGACTGAGAGTACTGTAGTTACTGAGATTTACTGGAAATAAGGAAATCACTGAGATTATTGAACTACTGAGATTACTGAGATTTTTAATATTTTTGGGTTTTCCTGAGTCACATACTGACTGAGTTTTATGGATCATGGCTTGACTCAGAGTATCATGAAAACATGACATGGCTCTAGGCACACAACTAAATTATCGGGTAAAAGTACCCCAGGACTCCATGGAAAGAAACCAACATAGCATGAGTTACATTAGTACATGACCAAAAACACAATTCATAATTCATATATTGAAGCACTTCATCAAAGATATGATATGTATAAGCTTGTACATAAATGGGGATTTTATAATAAAATGCTAGTTGGGTATTTTCCTTCATCTAGGCATTTAATCAAACACATAATAGGCATAGTATGTGCAGACAACATTATAAAACAATAATACATCATGGTTCAATTCTAATTTCATCATTCAAGGGTTTAATCATAGATTTGTGTGAATCCATATCTATACTAATCAATCCACATAGAATTTATCACCCAATCATGGAATAGGATCCAATTACTCATTATCAACATGAGCAAAAGCAACCCAATCATGAAATTCACAAATAAAATCCATAAATTGAATTTAGAAACGAGATTCTTGGACTTCATGGATGAAAGGAGTTCATGAATGAACACTATGCATACCTGAGTTGAGTTTTCTTAAAGATTTGTGGAAGAAAACTTGAATTCTTGGCTTGGAATTAAGCATCTAGGGTTTCTTGTTTTTGTGGATTAATCCTGGAGAGAAACCGTAATATTTATTATTGTGAAATAATGATTAAATGAGCTGAGGTTAGGTATAACTCGGTATATATAGGCATGTGGTAAAAAACCAAAATACCCCTGTTAAAATAACTTATAAAAATAACTGAATAGGTGTGCGACGTTGGGCGTGACGGTCCGTCGGTCAATCCTATCAAACATGGCCAGAACAGGGACCTACTTCCTTCATGCGATGACTATCTCCGACGTTTCGTCGACCTGACCATCGATCCTGGGCAGTCCAAATTGCTTTTGTAAAATGTCTATAACTTCTTCCCTCGATACTAGATTTTGATGAAATTAGTATCGATGGAAAGCTTATTCAATTTCCCATGTGATAGAAAGTGAGAATCTATAAAATACCATGTGTACAATAATGTATTTGTATTTCAAAGAAAGTTCTAACATCCTTGAGAGTATTTCAAGCTAGGTAAAAGGCACAGGTATTACAATATCTCCCCCTTGAGAAAATTTGTCCTCAAATGAGACTGAGAGTAAAGGGAAGAACTTAAACTGACGTACATAATGAACATGAATAATTTGAACATGATCTCATGACTGTCATGATTGATAAGCTGAACATATATTACTGAACATGCATATCTGATGCATGTGTAACTGATTCATGAATGCATGACTTAGTGTTCTGATGAACTAAATTTCTCATAATGTGAATGCTTGTCTCATGCACACTTATATAACTGCATTGATACATGAATGCAAGACTGAAATGCAATGGTACTTTATACCAAGTTTATGACGAACACTAAACATGAAATTGAGTAAGCTTAAGGGGAACCGTTACCTTAAACGGAAATGCTAATGAACCCGAGATTGTTTTACTAAATATGCATGAACAGGAACATGAGAACCTAATTGACTGATACGTGACATACTAACTGAACATCATGAACTAAACTGAGCCTCTAAATACCTGGCCCACAGCTGAGGTTGGGACTTTGAGAGTCAACTTATGAGTCCCCTCTACTCTATACTAGATTCTTTATGCGAAGAGACCCTGCATTTAGGACATGAGACCGTTGAGGAAATATGGGGTATTACCCCCATGGGACACTATATCCCTTTAAGAATGCTCACCTTACTAAGATACTGGGGCAATGCACAAGGCATCAACGATCTGATTCATGACTGAATACCTGGGGTTTGAAACTGAAATATGACACCGGAATTGAGCTGAACTCATAATCACTAGGATGTTTTACCCCGAAACAGTCTTATTCATGAAACTTAGGATAGTAGGACTAAATGGAAAGTTGGAAAACAAACCATAGGAATTTGACTGTCTGACTGCTAAACAAAATTGCTAGTCTTACTAACTAACTCATGCTAAGAAAGCTTAAGCTGAAATAAAAAAAAAGAGGTCTAACAATGCATATCATAAGTATGAAGGGCCTATAACATACCTGAATCTATGCTGGGGGAATTTCCTTGATCATGGCGAGTCTGAAGAGCAGAAAACCTATTCTAATACTGACCACTAGTGGTACTGGAAGTGACGCCCTACTGGCGTAAATCTTTTTCTTTCTGAGCCCTTACTCTACATTCCCGCAGCCTGTGGCCCAGCTACCACATCCATAACATACCTCACTACCTGCTCTACATACACCCAGATTATTCCTACCATATTCTTGGCAAGGCGGATAGGTAATACTCCTGTTCTTACTACCCTGAGCCTCGAAGTTTGGCAACCCATTACGATGGTCATTTCCCAAACTTGGGTACTGGTGCACTCGCTAAAGATGGAGTTGGGACTGAAAACTTATAACTATACTGAGAACGACTACAACTCTTGAACTTAGGCTGAGCAAATTTGAAACTATCTATTTGTTCCCTCTTATTCTGCTTTTCCTTCATTTTAGTCATTTGCTCCTCAATCTGCTGAGCATGGGTTATAATCTTGGATAAAGTTATGTCACTATTCAGCATGGCGGATCTTCACTCATTAACCACGCTTTCATTCACCCCTAACATAAACTTACTCATCTAGGCTCTACTGTGTGCAACCACATGAGGGGCATATCTGGCAAATAGAGTAAACTTAAGAGAAGACTCTTTCACCATCATGGTACCCTTCCTAAGGTTGATGAATTATAATTCCTTAGATTCCCTAAGCTCTAGGGTAAAGAACCTCTCTAAGAATGCGGTGACAAACTCATCCCATTCTATAGGACCTGCATCATCTAACCTCTTTGACTTTCACTACTTGTGCCAAGTATGAGCCATATCCTACAACTGATATGTGCCTAACTCATCACTCTCCACAGTAGTCACCCCCATGATGTCAGTCACCTTCTGAACCTGATCAATAAATTTCTGAGGGTCCTCATCTAAATTAGACTCGAGAAAGGATGGGGGATTCATTTGGGTGAAGTCCCGAATCCTGGCTGCAGCTGAATTGGCCACTGGGTTGGCCGGAATAACAGCTGGTCATTTAATCTAAGAAGAAATTGACCAAGGATAGTAAATATAGCCCTGAACTCTACATGAGAGAAATGTTCGTCCAAAGGTTCTTCGGGCTGAGGGTCTGACTGATTTTTTGTCTTGGGATACATGTTCTGAAATAATGAGAAGAAGTGAATTAGACTGAGATATTGACTTGAGATTACACTTATTGGCACGACATGAATACTAAAAGAAGGAAAATTGTTCCTAAAATATCTTATAGCCTCCTGCACAAAAATATGGCGCACAATACACCCATGTACAAGACTCTACTAGATGTGGCTTTCAGACTTTCGAGGACTCTATTGAACCTTAGGCTCTGATACCAAGTTTGTAACTCTCCGAATCTGGTACTCGAAATGCTACATGGTGCTCATGACCCCGAAGGACCATAAGCTAACCCGCTATTAATATCTATACCTGTATACTATATAAAATAACATAATAATGCAGAAACATATAGTGAAAGGCCATAACGTTCAATACTAAACATAATCTGAATAATATAACATTTATGCGAGGTAATAGGATACCCAAAACAAAATTGAAAATACTGAAGTCTGAAATATGATAGTCCAAAAAGCCTCTAAACTGACTAAACTATATGAATAAAGAGTTGATGGGATATGTCCCCAACTAACTCCAATTAATAAACTAATTAATGAGATAATAAAATACTAATCATGCCCTCGAATGATGAAGACTTACTTTTAACTCTGACCGCTGAGACTGGAATGCTACTGGTGCTTTGGAGATTGTGTCTCTAAACCTATGGTAGAAGACACCATAGCGTGAATGCGTCAGTACTTTGAATGTACTGGTATGTATATAAGGTAGGATAAATGCATGGGGTTCATATGGACGAACAATAATAATAACAGGCTTACTATTATAAGCGTGAGAATACATGGATAAGATATTAGAACTGACACTGATACCGTGATAACATGATTACTGAATCTGAATACTGATAACATGAGTTCTGATAACTGATATAACTGATAACATGAGTGACTGTGTTTGACAGTCCTAAATTTGATAGAACTAGATGAGTTTCATACTATATAAAATGTATGAATTTGAGATCAGTCCTATCTAGTGGGTGATCTCTAAGTATACTGATAATAAAGATAATTTGACTTAGTTTGAGATCAGTCCTACCTAGCAGGTGATCTCTGAATCTGATTATGCTTCTACTGATTGAACATAGTTCAGATCAGTCCTATTTAATGGGTGATCCTGAAGTCTATTTATAATGATAAGGATTGACTGTATCTGACAGTCCTAAATCTATACTACCGAGTTGAATTGACTGTATCTAACAGTCTTGATTCTATAACTGAAACTGTGGGATGTTTGATCAAACCGATATGCCCCATACTAAGCTAACTGGGGTCCAACCTATAACCCAAGTTGGAAGGGTGTCAGTACCACGCCACTGGTAAAGACAACTACTGTGAAGTCAGTCCTAATCTTGCGGGTGACCCCTGGGATCTGTCCTATACATTTAATATGCTAACGGGTGATCCCTAAGTATGTTAGTCCTATCTAACGGGTGACATCTTATACCTTCACTGGCTACGTAGTTTTGGAACATAAGGACTACTTCTAGGGATCTCAGTCCTATCTAGCGGGTGAGTCCCCATCCCTAGGCTCGGTCGGTGCTGAATGCTACTCCCATCTGGAAGACACTAAACTGATTAACTGAACTAAACTAATTAACTGAACTAGACTGATACTAATGGTATTATTTAGCGGAGCTAAACTAAGTTTACTGAGATTCGTTGACTGATGGAATGTACTAAGTTTTGAGGACTGACTGAGAGTACTGTAGTTACTAAGATTTACTACGAATACTGAAATCACTGAGATTACTGAACTACTGAGATTACTGAGATTTCTAGGTTTTCCTGAGTCAGATGACTGACTGAGTTCTATGGATCATGGCTTGACTAAAGTATCGTAAAAACATGACATGGCTCTAGGCACACAGCTAAATTGTCAGGTATAAGTACCCCCAGGACTCGATGGAAAGAAACTGACATAGCATGACTTACATTAGCACATGACCAACAACACATTCATAATTCATATATTGAAGCACTTTATCAAACATATGATATGCATAAACTTGTACATAAATGGAGATTTCATAATATCGTGCTAGTTGGGCATTTTCCTTCCTCTAGGCATTTAATCAAATACATAATAGGCATAGTCTGTGCAGACAACATTATACAACAATTAAACATTATGGTTCAATTCTAATTAAGGTTTAATCCTAGATTTGAATGAATCCATATCTATACTAATGAACCCACATAGAATTTATCACACAATCATAGAATAGGATCCAATTACTCATTATCAACATGAAAAAAGTAGTCCAATCATAAAATTCACAAAGAAAATCCATAACTTGAATTTTGAAAAGAGATTCTTGGACTTCATGGATGAAAGGAGTCCATGAATGAACACTATGCATACCTGAGTTGAGTTTTCTTGAAGATCTATGGAAGAAAACTTAAATTCTTGGCTTGGAATTAAGCACCTAGGGTTTCTTGTTCTTGGGGAGGGATCCTTGAGAGAAACCCTAATGTTTGTTTTTGTGAAATAATAAATAAATAAATAAGCTAAGGTCGGGTATAACTGGGTATATATAGGCGGGTAGTAAAAGACCAAAATACTCCGGTTAAAATGACTAATAAAAATAACTGAACGGGTGTGCGACGGTGGGCGCGAAGGTCCGTCGGTCCATCCCGTCAAACACGTCCAGAACTGGGACCAACTGCCTTGGTACGACGGTAGTCTTCGACATTCCGTCAAGCTAGGAACAGTCTGTCGACCTGACCGTCAGTCCTGGACAGTCCGAACTGCTTCCGTAAAATGTCCATAACTTCTTCCCCCGATACTGAATTTTGATGAAATTGGTATCGATGGAAATCTTATTCAATTTCCCACATGATAGAAAGTGAGAATCTATAAAATACCACGTGTATAAAAATGGATTCATACTTCAAAGAAAGTTCTAACATCCTTGAAAGGATTTCAAGCAAGGAAAAAGGCATGGGTATTACATGAATATCCAAATCAAGACATAGATCAGCAACTTTCATAGTAAGAAACCATAGTGAAATAATAAGAGGAAAAGCTAGAATGGTAATAAACTACAAAAGATTAAATGATAATACTGTAATGGATGGGTATAAGTTACCAGATAAAACAGAATTAATAAACAGAATACAAGGAAGAAAAATACTCAGTAAATTTGATTGTAAATACAGATATTGGCAGATTAAGTTGCATGAAGAAAGTATAGAATGGACAACCTTTACATGTACAGAAGGACATTTTGAATGGCTGGTTATGCCGTTCAGATTAAAGACAACTCCTCCAATTTTTCAAAGAAAAATGGATAGTATTTTTTGAGACTATAAAAATTTTGTATTGGTTTATGTAGATGATATTCTAATCTTTAGTAATAATATGAGGGAACACTTAGGACATTTACAATAAGTTTTTAAATTATTTGTAGATAATGGAATAATAATAAGTAGAAAGAAGATAGAATTATGTAAAAATATTATTAACTTTTTAGGAGTAGTCATTGGAGATGGTAGAATAAAACTACAACCACACATAGCTAAAAAGGTCTTAGAACTGCCAGATAGATTAGACAAGACTACAGATTTACAAAAATTTTTAGAACTATTAAATTATGCTAGAGCTTTTATTAAAGATTTAGGAAAAGTAGCGAGACCGCTATATTCTAGAACAGGATCAACAGGACGAAAGACTTTTAATGCGGAAGACGTAAAATTAGACCAACAACTTAAGCACATGATACAAGATGTCCCAGACTTAACATTACCATTAGAAACGGACTATTTAATGGTCGAGATAGATGGAAGCCTTCAAGGATAGGGAGAACAATATTAAAGGTAAAACCCAATAAATATAATGACAAAAAGAATGAAAAAATTTGTGCTAATGGAAGAGGAAAATATAAAGAAAAAGGCAATCTAAGTAGTATAGATGCAAAAACACTAGTAGTAATTTATGGTTTAAATAGTTTTAAGCTTTATATATTAAATAAATCCAAAATATTAGTAAGAACAGATTGCTAGGCTATAGTAAAATTCTATCAGAAAATAAAAGAAAAGAATAGTAGTAAAAGGAGGTGGTTAAATTTCTTAGATGCCACTTCTATTTACAATATTGTTCTAGAACATATTAAAGAAAAAGATAATAACCTAGCAGATTAACTAAGTAAACTAATAAAAGAAGACAACTAACAATTTTTGCTTCAGTATGAATACAGGCAAAGACAAAGGAAACGTGGAAGCCTCATCCTTTCAAGACTACTAAAACAAATTACTAAGCAACAGTCGATACAAGCGACTAACAATGTTGGAGGCTTCGAAATTAGAAAGACTGAACTTCGAACCTCACATTCTTATCAGTTATGAGCCTTCCAATCTGACTTTCAAACTGAGACCATATGTAAGGGTGGACAAAAGACAGACCTTTATGATCAACAACTTATGGATTTCCTACAACAAGACACCTAGAGACATTAGATACTTTATTTCAGTTTTAAATGCTTTAAATTATTATTTTACCGAGAAAAACAACACTAAAAAATTCAAATTTTATGTTGTTCTTAGGGGAAAGACACAGAAAGTGTTTCAGACTTGGATATAGGTAATAGATTCTATTAAAGACTATGCAACCCCTCTCTATAGAGGTTTTGATGATTTAATAGAAGCATTAGATTATGTCCATAGAAATTTAGGGCCAAATTATTATATTACTCCAGCTCTAAGACAAAATATGAAAGAAGTTTTCCAATATAATATTAAAAAGACACAGACAAAATTATATTTTGTGATCATTGTTCTTCCATAAATAAAGCATTTCAAAGACTAAATCACGCAAATGAGGTTTTAAGACAAGATAATGAAAACCTTGTAAATGAGAAAGGACAAATGTTAGAACATATAGGTATTTTACAAGATTGTATAAAGACTCTTCATTTTAAACTATCACAATAGACTCAGTAGATTTATGAGACTCAAATAATCCCAAAAATTTTTCCATCTTATTCAAAAATGGAAAAACCTACAGTATCGGGTAATGATATAGCTAGTCCAGCTTAAACCGTAGCTGGTAAAGACTCCTCAAATCCATTAATGAGTGTGCATTCCCCAATGAATTCAGAAAGACATACTGTCTCGGGTAATGATACGGCTAGTCCATTTTAAACAGTGGCTGGTAAGGAATCCTCTAATCCGTTAATGGCTGACACTGTACCAAAAAGTGTAGAGAGAATACTCCCAACCAATTTCAAGATCACAAGTACCCAGACAATAGACGAAGGAAGTTCTTCCCATACTAGGAAGGGTTTTTCTTTAAGAAAAAAGAAAAATTAAAAAAGAAATATAGAAAAAATAGTAGTAGACTCAATAAAAAAATTGTTAGTAGAGCAATTGCCCAAAGAAATAGCATTGAATCCAGAACCACCAGAACCAAGATCCAGAATTCGAAGAGAAGTAATAGGACCACTCAGAATAGGAACAAGACTAGGACTATCAGACGGAGACAGTGATAAGTATGATCGAGACTACAATTTGGCCATGGATCAATTTGCCCAATCCCTAAATGCAGATGATGATTACGAAATGGATTTTGACTCAGAAGCATTACATAATATGGATACATGTAAGACCCCACAAAATCATTGCATTCGTATTCAGCTTGTTTAGCTCTTTGAGGCTCAATATAAGGTCCAACACTTAGAAAGTTTTAGCTAAGTGTTTAATACTTAGTATCATTTTAGACCTCCAAACTTTGGAGATTAATTTGATGACTTTCACCACCTTCGTTTTCCAATTTTCAAGTTATGTTTCGATGGGGCAAGGTAATAGTACATCCCAGGTGAGTTTTGGAATTTTTGGAGTAGCGTAAGGGCATGTGTGGGTGCTCAGACCAGTAGCTCAGAGCGATAGGCCCGCTCTGCCCTGGCTATAGCGAGGGACTTGCCAGGCGATGCCCTGCAACTCCAGTGGGGGTGCCCAGTTTTAGCATTCAACCTCTATGTTTTAAGGGTATTTTAGTCCTTTTCCACCCATATATAAATCCCAAAACACGTGATTAAAGCTCCAAAAAACCAAAATATACTCCTTTTGTTGAAATCCTCTCCAAGATCATCAAGAGGAAACCTAGGGTTCAATTGGGAACTTCAAGATTCAAGCAAATTTCACCGTTAACTTTTACTAATCATCAATCTAAGGTATGCGTAGTGTTTATCCATGGATTTCTTTCATTCATGGAGCCAAAGAATCAGGTTTTAATAACATATTGTTATTTGTGTGTTATGATTTGCTCATGTTCATGTTGATAGTTGTTATTCATGTTTATGGATAGTGTCTTGATGACTTTTCATGAAGTATGTGAGTTGTTGATTTCAAACTTATGAATTTGGGTAGTTTTAGAGTGCAAATTGATAAAGACACCTATGTTAAAAGTTGTGCATGTAAGGTATTTGATAAAATTTCTAGAATGGTAGAAATCATGTAGTATAGCTTGGGAATGAACTATATGATAAAATTCACGTTAGTCTATTACGTTGAAAGGGCTTATATGTTATTGTTGTGCAATATACGTGTTAATGGAATGTACATGATGATTGAGAAATGGAATTATAGTGTGCCTATATGCATTCCATGCTATGTACAAGATCAAGATTATGAAATACCACATGTGTTATTCCCAAATTATCATAATGTGAACTAAATGTTGCATGTTTGCCTTTTCTTATGCTTAAATGGTTTTCATGTTATCATTATGAATATTACATGTGTTGGATTATCCATGATATTAGAATATGAGGTTTATGACTTGTTTATAAGAATCCCCATTCATGTTAGATATTATGATGACCATGGACTTCATAAAATCTCTCACTCATGTATTATGGATTATTATTGATGGTTATGTATACAAGAAGGTCATGTTGTATCAGTTTCCTTCCATTGATTCCTGGGGGTACTTGTACCCAAAAAATATAGTTGTGTGCCTAGAGCCATGTCAAGTTATCACGATAATCTCAGTTAAGCCATGATTTATAAAATTCAGTCAGTCATATGACTTAGGAAATCTCAGAAATCTCATGATCTTAGTTAATGGCCAGATAGCAGTAATATTTTGTCAGTCAATAGAAGTCAGCAACTCAGTCCATGTACAGTCAGTTAATCATGTTCAGTCTCTTCAAATGAGATTAGAAATTAGCACCGAGTGAACCCAAGGATGGAAACACACACTGTCTGATGAGGGTGTGATTCTTAGCAGTCATCCCTGTGTTCTAGAACTATGTAGCCAAAATAGGTTGAGACATCAACACTGTCAGATGAGGGTTGATGAAGTGGCTTAGAACTATCAAATGAGGGGCCTACCATTCTCTTTTGGGAACACTGTCAGATGAGGGTTAGCCACAGTTTATCCTTACCAGTGGTGCAGTATTGACACCCTTCCAATCGAAGCAGAGATTGAACCCTAACTTAGCTATTATAGCACACATGGGGAATGTCAGTTAAATAACTACTTCCTACAGTTTCAGTGCCAGTCTCAGTAAAAGAACTCAGATAGTTCTTCAGATTTCAGGACTGTCAGATTTAGTCAATTCAGATGCAGTACGAAGCTCAGATAGTTTCTTCAGATTTAGGACTATCAGATATAGTTACTCATGTTATTATATATCAATACTCAGTATCAGTCATGTTAGATATCAGTAAATTTATTTCATCGGTGTACAAATTTAGTTATCATGTTGTTACGATCTCAGTTACTATGATTTCATGCATGTACTCTCATGTTCGTACTAGTCTATCAGTTATTATGATTTATGCATAAAAACTCCGTGCATTCAGCCTACCTCACTTGCATACTCAGTACATTCCCACGTACTAATGCATTTGTGCTATGGTGCTGTCTTTTTATGTTACATCATAGGTTTAGAGATACGTCTTCCAAATCAGCAGCAACAGTAGTATTCTAGTGCTCAGAGTTTAGTAGTGAGTCCTAATTTTTGAGGACATGATTATTTATTCATTATATTTGATTAGATATTAGTTGGAGTTAGTTGGGGACATGTCCCATCAACTCCTTATTCAATTTATTCAGACAGTTAGAGGCTTTCAAACGACTATAGTATTCCATGTTATTTTTTAGACTTCAGTATTTTAGTTTTGTTTTGGTATTGTGATAACACTCTATTTTAGAAGTTATTATTCCTCAGATTATGTTCAGTATTGAACCTTATGGCCTTCCAGTGCATGTTTTCATATTATGTATGTATTATTATGTAGTATACAGGTACAAATATCAGTCATGGGTTAGCTTATGGTCCTTCGGGGTCATGAGCACTGTGTACCATTCCGGTTAAGATAATTGGGGAATTACAAACTTGGTATCAGAGCCTAAGGTTTCAATAGAGTCCTAGGAAGTCTAAAAGCCACATCTATTAGAGTCTTGTTCATGGGTATGTTGTGTGCCATATTTATGTGCAAGAGACTATGAGATGTTTTAAGAAAGAGTTTCTCCTCTTTCAGTATTCATGTCATGCCTGTGAGCATAATCACAAGTTAATCTCTCAGTCTAATCCATTTCTCCTTTTGTTTTTAGAACATGCCTCCAAAGAGAAAAAACCAGCCAGAATCTCAGCCCAAAGATCCTTTGGGCGATTATGTTTCTCATGCAGAATTTAGAACCATATTTACCACTCTTGCTCAGTAAGTAGATGCCCATAACGAGCGGCCAATAGTTATTTTGGCCGACCCAGTAGTCAACTCAGCCGCAATTATGATTGAGGATTTCACCCGAACCAATCCTCCAACGTTCCTCAGGTCTAAGGTAGATGAAGACCCTCAGGAATTCATTGATCAGATTTAGAAAGTGACAGCTATTATGGGAGTGACTACTGTTGTGAGTACTGAGTTAGCTGCATATCAGTTGCAAGATGTGGCTCACACTTGGTACAAGCAGTAAAAGTTCATAAGGGTAGATGGTGTAGGTCCTATAGAGTGGGAAGAGTTTGTCACGACTTTCTTAGATAGATTCATTCCCCATGAGATGAGGAAAGCGAAGGTTCTTGAGTTCATCAACCTCAGGCAGGGCAATACGACAATGATATAGTATTCTATTAGGTTTACTCAAATAGCCAGATATTTCTCTCATGTGGTTGTAGACAGCAGAGCCAAGATGAGTAAGTTTGCTTCAGGGGTGAATGCTAGTGTGTTAATGAGTGTAGATCTGCCATGCTAAACAGTGACATAACCTTAGCCAGACTTATGAACCATGCTCAACAGATAGAGGACTAGAAAATTAAGCAGAGGGAGAAGCAGAATAAGAAAACTAGGATAGGTAGCTTCAATTTTAGACAACCTAAATCAGAAGGAGGAAACCGTTCCTAGTTTCTTCATAAGTCACCAGTTCCAGCTCCTTCTATAGACAGTGCTCTAGTTCCTAAGTTCAGAGAGGGTAACAGAGATAGAGCGCTAGGATCTAAGCCTCAGGGCAGTATCAGTAATGCCCAAACTAATCCCCTATGTCAGACTTGTGGTAAGAACCACAAGGGTGATTGCAGAGCTGGTAGTAATGTCTATTTCGATTGTGGCAAGCCATAACATAGAGTTAAAGATTGTCCCCAATCTAGTTATCAGGGTCAGCAAAATCATTCCGCAGCTCAGTCTGGTCGCCCGAACTAGTAGGGTGCCACTTCTAGTTCTACAAGTGGGCAACGCCCAAACAAACTTTATGCTCTTCAAACCCGATAAGATCAGGAAAATTCTCCTGATGTCGTTACTCATACGTTATAGATATTTCATGTTCATGTTTACGCTTTGCTAGATCCAGGTGCATCCTTGTCTTTTGTTACTCTTTATATAGTAGGCAATTTCAGAGTCAGTCCTAAAATTCTAGCAGAGCCCTTTTCAGTAACTACCTCAGTGGGTAAAACCATCATAGCTCGGTGGGTATACCGGAACTGCTCGATTATGATATTTTAAAAAGTCACGTCAGTAGATTTAGTTGAGTTAGAGATGGCTGAATTTGGTGTCATTCTCGACATGGATTGGCTTCATTCCTGCTATGCCACAGATAACTGCAGAAATAGAATAGTTTAGTTTCAGTTTACGAATGAGCCCGTCTTAGAGTGGAAGGGTAGTATTTCATCTTTCAGGGGTCAGCTTATTTCCTATATTCTGGAAAGGAAAATGATATCTAAGGGATGTGTTTACCATCTCGTTCATGTTAAGGACTCTGGTTTTGAATCTCCTAGTCTCGAATTAGTCCCAATTATTAATGAATATTCAGATATCTTTCTTGAAGATCTTTCAGGTCTTCCTCCCGAAAGGGAATTAGACTTTGGCATCAACCTCATTCTAGTTACTCAGCCTATCTCTATTTCACCATACAGAATGGCACCATTAGAACTCTGGGAACTGAAAGGACAACTGAAGGATCTCCTAGATAAGGGATTTATCAGACCTAGTATTTTCCCATAGGGCGCACCAGTCTTATTGGTGCACAAGAAAAATGATTCTCTCAGGATGTGCATAGATTACCGTCAACTCAATAAAGTTGCAGTAAAGAACAAATATCCACTTCCTAGAATCGATGACTTGTTTGACCAACTTTAGGGTGCCAGTTATTTCTTCAAGATAGACCTCAGATTAGGTTATCATCAGCTCAGAGTCAGAGAATGTGATAATCCGAAGACAGTTTTCTGTACTCGGTATGGTCACTTCAAATTTTTAGTCATGTCATTTGGTCTTACCAATGCTCCAGCCACTTTCATAGACTTGATAAACCGTGTGTTCAAGTAGTAATTGGACATATTCGTCATAGTCTTCATAGATGGTATTCTGGTCTATTCCCGCACTGAGCGCGATCATTCAAACCATCTCAGAATTGTTCTTCAAACTCTTAGAGATCATCAGTTATTCTCCAAATTTGGTAAGTGAAAATTTTGGCTAAGATTAGTGGCATTCCTTGGCCATATTATTTTCGGTGATGGCATTAGAGTAGATTCTCAGAAGATCAAAGCAGTAAGAAACTGTCCTTGCCCCATATCTCTATCAGATATCAAGAGTTTCTTGGGTTTGGCTGGCTATTACAGATGGTTTGTTGAGGGATTTTCTTCTATTACATCCCCTATGTCTAGATCGACTTAGAAGAAGGTCAAGTTTCAGTGGTCAGATTCTTACGAAAAGAGTTCTTAGGAGTTGAAGACTCGACTCACCTCCTCTCCTGTTCTAGATCTTCCAGATAGTTCAGATGGGTTTGTGATGTATGGTGATGCATCCAGAGTGGGTCTAGGTTGTGTCCTTATGAAGCATGGTAAGGTCATAGACTACGCCTCCAGACAGTTAAAGCCCCATGAGAGGAATTATCCTACTCATGATCTTGATTTAGCAGCCATAGTATTTTCCTTGAAGATTTGGAGGCATTATCACTACGGAGTTCATGTAGATATTTTCACGGATCATAAGAGCCTTCAGTATGTTTTTTCTCAGAAAGATCTCAATCTTTCTCAAAGAAGGTGGTTAGAGCTCTTGAAAGATTATGACATGAGTGTCCTTTACCATCCGGGCAAGGCCAATGTTATAGTCGATGCTCTTAGTAGACTCTCCATGGGTAGTGCTTCTTACGTTGAGGATAGCAAAATTAAGATAGCTTAGGAAATCCATTAGCTTGCCAGACTAGGTATTCGCTTAGTTGATTCTTCAGAGGGTGGTATATGTGTTCAGAGTAGTTCAGAATCATTTCTAGTTTTTGTGGTTAAAGAAAAGTAAAACAGGGATCCTAGACTTGTCAAGCTAAAAGAGTCAGTTCAGAGTAAGAAATTAGAGGTTTTCTCCCAAGGGGAGAGATGGTATTCTTCATTGTCAGGGTCGTTTATGTGTTCCAGGTGTAAATGACTTAAGGAAGTGAATTCTTGCAGAAGCCCAATACTCTATTCATCTAGGGTCCACTAAGATGTACCATGACTTGCGGGAGATCTATTCGTGGAGTGGGATGAAGAGAGATATTGTACAGTTTATGGCTAAGTTCTCTATGTGTCAGCAAGTTAAGATAGAGCATGAGAAGCCTAGTGGTTCCATGCAGGAGTTCACCATTCCTAGTTGGAAGTGGGAAGAAGTGAACATGGACTTCATGACGGGTTTGCCTCAAACTCATCATCAACATGATTCAGTTTGGGTCATTATAGACAGAATGATCAAGTCAGCTTATTTCTTTCTAATTCATACCTCTTATTCATCCAAGGATTACACCAAACTCTATATCAGAGAGTTGGTCAGATTACACGGTGTTCCATTATCTATCATCTCAGATAGAGGTACCAGTTCACCTCTCACATTTGGAAAGAATTCCAAAAGGGTCTTGGTACCCTAGTTAATCTCAGTACAGCTTTTCATCCTTAGACAGATGGTCAAGAGAAAGGACCATTTAGACTTTTGAAGATATACTAACGGCATGTGTAATTGATTTCAAGGGTATTTGGGATGACCACTTGCCTTTGATTGAGTTTGCATACAACAATAGCTATCATTCCAGTATTCAGATGGCTCCATTCAAAGCTCTCTATGGTAGGAGATGTAGATCTCTAATTGGTTGGTTCAAAGTTAGTGAGGCCTCAATCATAGGTCCTGACTTAGTATTTGACGCCTTAGAGAAAGTTCAGTTGATCAAAGAAGGACTCCAGGCTGCTCAGAGTCGACAGAAGTCTTATGCTGATATTCGTAGAAAGGATCTCGAGTTCGAGATATATGATTATGTCTATCTAAAGATCTCTCCCATGAAGGGAGTAAATAGGTTCATCAAGAAGGGAAAGTTCATTCCCCGATATGCCGGTCCCTTTAAGATTCTAAGTCGTTTAGGCAAAGGAGCTTATAAGCACGAATTGCCTTCAGATCTAGCCTCAGTTCATTTAGTTTTTCATGTCTCTTTGCTCAAGAAGTGCATAGGTGATCCATGAGTCGTAGTTCCTCTTCAGAGCATTAATATCCAGAACAGTCTCTCCTATGATAAAATTTCAGTCGAAATCCTAGACTATCGGACTCATAGCTGAGGAACAAAGAAGTCCCTCTAGTCAAAGTGCTTTGGCGAAATTAGTCCGTTTAGGGAGATACTAGGGAAGCAGAAGCAGATATGCGTACCAAGTACCCTCACCTCTTCTCCGCCAGTCAATTATGTTTGAATTAATAAAGTTCAATTTTTCTTTCAAATGTGTTCTAATTATTATAGATCTGGATAGCCGTGCGGATTACCGCCAGTTTTCCAATCTTGTAAATATTAGTAAATAACCTATTAGTACATGTTTACTTATTAGTACATATGTTTAAATATTATATATCTGGATAGACGTGCGGATTACCTCCAGTTGTTCGATCTTATAATATTAGTAAATTATTTATATATATACCCCTAATATATGGTTATTCTCTCAGTGTTTTAGCAGTAACAATGGATTAATCTTTAAATTCCTAGGGATTTCAAAAGTCCAAACAAGATTAAAAAAAAGGACTTTTGTTATTGTCCCGAGGTGTGATTAAAGAAGACATTGCTAAAATACCTAAAAATAAAGAGAAAGAGATGAATAGGGTATAAATTTAAAAAAAGAAAAATAATTTATTTTATCGGGAGAAAATATACTTTGATCTTTATAACTTGTCTACTACACTAGATTAAGGATAATGAAGGAGGGATTACTGAGTAGGATTTTACACCATATATAACAGATATGCTTTAACTCTGCTTTATTTTTCATACCTGCTTATCTGCCTTTAGTTACTTATTTCTTGTTTAAATTTCACCAACTCTTTATCAGTTGTTTATTCCTTCTTACTATTTTTATTATCTTATTTTGCTTATTAATATTATTATAGTCCCTTTGTGTTTACCGAAAAAATCAATGAATAAATCATTTGAAGAAATGGTATGTAATGAATAAAAGAAGATAAGTACAATCAAAGTTTTAGCAAGAGTAAAAATTCAAGACTATGAGTTCCAGACATTAGCTATAGTGGATTCAAGATGTACAAAAAGCATTTTAAATAGTAGAATTTTACCACCAAAATTAATTAAAAAATAGTCAAAACCTCAACCATCCATGAAAATGGACGGAACCCATAATACAATATAGACTATATACCAAAAGTAAAGGTAAGTTTTATTAATACTTGCGAAAAATTCTACCAACCATCGTATACACCCAATGAAATACCAGTTAGAGATTTAAACATAAAAGCAAACTTTGTGTTAGGATTAGATTTCATAATGCAAAATAATGGAGGATGTTTTGTTACCAAAAATTGGGTAATTTTCGCAAGTAATATTACCCACTCACCAGTACGGATGCAACCCATGTTAACTAAATATCATTTTCTTAAAGATAAGACAGAAGAAAGAATCGAAAGGTCAAATGATCAAATAAAATAGGAAAAACTCTCGAATGTGATAAAGGAGAAAATTGTAGTTGTAATGATAAGGTAACAATGTATGAAAAATTACAAGATCTATTGATAGTAGAAGAAATATAAAAAGACTATACATTAATAGAACTAGAAATAGAATTATACAATTTTAGGAAAGGTATGCAACAGATAGGAGTAATTAAAGATGAAAAAGAACTAGATAAAATAATACAAATCCTACACAAACTAGAGATAAATGGAGAGAAACCCCTTTAATATTGGGACTCCAATCAAATTACCTGCCAATTAGAAATAATTAATCCAGAATATACTATAAAAATAGCATATATAAAAGCTACAAATGAAGAGCTTAAAGATTTTAAATACAAATAAAAGAGCTACTAGAATTAGGAATAATTAGAAGATCCAAATCAAGACATAGATCAACTGTTTTCATAGTAAGAAACCATAGTGAAATAGTAAGAGGAAAAGCTAGAATAGTAACAAACTACAAAAGACTAAATGATAATACTGAAATGGATGGGTATAAGTTACCAGACAAAACAGAATTAATAAACAGAATACAAGGAAGAAAAATATTCAGTAAATTTAATTATAAATTTGGATATGGCAGATTAAGATGCATGAAGAAATTAGAGAGTGGACAGCTTTTACATGAAGGATATTTTGAGTGGTTGGTTATGCCGTTCGAATTAAAGACAACTCCTCCAATTTTTCAAAGAAAAATGGATAGTATTTTTGGAGATTATAAAAATTTTATTTTGGTTTATGTAGATGATATTCTAGTCTTTAGTAATAATATGAGGGAACACTTAGGACATTTACAACAAGTTTTTAAATTATTTGTAGATAATGGAATAATAATAAGTAGAAAGAAGATGGAATTATGTAAAGATAATATTAACTTTTTAGGAGTAGTCATTGGAGATGGCAGAATAAAACTATAACCACGCATAGCTAAAAAGGTCATAGAAATGCCAGATAGATTAGACAAAGCTAAAGATTTACAAAAAATTTTAGAACTATTAAATTATGCTAGAGCTTTTATTAAGGATTTAGGAAAACTAGCGGGACCGTTATATTCTAAAATAGGATCAACATGACAAAATACTTTTAATACGGAAGACATAAAATTAGACCAACAACTTAAGCACATGATACAAGATATCCCAAACTAAACATTACCATTAGAAATAGACTATTTAATAGTCAAGACAGATGAAAGCCTTCAAGGATGGGGAGCAATATTAAAGCTAAAACCCAATAAATATAGTGATAAAAATGATGAAAAATTTGTGCTTATGTAGGTAGAAAACATAAAGAAAAGCACAATCTAAGTAGTATAGATGCAGAAACACTAGTAGTAATTTATGGTTTAAATAGTTTAAAGCTTTATATATTAAATAAACCCAAAATATGAGTAAGAACAGATTGCGAGCCTATAGTAAAATTCTATCAGAAAATAAAAGAAAAGAATACTAGTAAAAGGAGGTGGTTAAATTTCTTAGATGCCACTTCTATTTACAATATTGTCCTAGAACATATTAAAGCAAAAGATAATAACCTAGCAGATCAACTAAGTGGACGAATAATAAAGACAACTATGAATTTTTGCTTTAGTATGAATACAGGCAAAGACAAAGGAAAGGCGGAAGCCTCATCCTCCCAAGACTACTTAAACAAATTACTAAGCAACACTCGATACAAGACACAAACAATGTTGGAGGCTCCGAAATTAGAAAGACTAATCTTCGGACCTCACAATCTCGTCAATTATGAGCCATCCAATCTGACTTTCAAACTGAGACTAGATGTAAGGGTGGACAAACGACAAACACCTAGATACATTAGATACTTTGTTTCAGTTCTAAATGCTTTAAGTTATTCTTTTACCGAGAAAAACAACACTAACAGATTCAAATTTTATGTTGTTCTTAAGGGAAAGACACAGGGAGTATTTAATACATGGATATAGATAATGGATTCTGTTAAAGACTATGAAACCTCTCTCTAAAAGGGTTTTGATAATTTAATAGAGGCATTAGATTATGCCTTTAGAAATTTAGAGCCAAATTATTATATTACTCCAGCCCTAAGACCAAATATAAAAGAAATTTCCCAATATAATATTAAAAAAGACACAGACAAAATTATATTTTGTGATCATTGTTCTTCCGTGACTGAATCTTTTAGAAGACTAAATCACGAAATGAGGTTTTAAGACAAGATAATAAAAATCTTATAAATGAAAAGGGACAAATGTTGAAGTGAAGATTTGAAGTCCAAAAAATGCCTATAAATACCACCTTATGAAAGACTTAAACATAGAAAGTTAGATAGATGTAAGAGAAAAAATCAAGAGTGAAAAAATAGTCTTCTAAAGTTTTTTGTTCATAAAGTTCTTAGTTTTGTTAAAAAAAAAAGGAGTGTGTAGTGTATATTAGTCTTTATTTCTTCATTTTCGGTAGCTGCTAGTTTTCGGGGGACTCCCGAAAGGGAAACCTCACTTCTTCCTTAAGACATGTAAGTAGTCGTTACATAGATCTTCGTATTTTTCTCCCTAGTTTGTAAATTATGTTTCAATTAATAAAGTTCAATTTTTATTTCAAATGTGTTTTTAATATTATAGATCTGGATAGCCGTGCAGATTACCGCTAGTTTTTCGATCTTGTAAAAATTAGTAAATAACTTATTAGTACATATTTACTTATTAGTACATATGTTTAAATATTTTAGATCTGGATAGCCGTGTGGATTACCGCCAGTTGTTCGATCTTATAATATTAGTAAATTATTTATAAATATACCCCTAGTGAATGGTTATTCTTTCAGTGTTTTAACAATAATGATGAATTAATCTATAAATTCCAAGGGATTTAAAAAGTCCAAAGAACATAAAAAAAGTATTGTTGTTATTGTCCCAAGGTGTGATTAAAGAGACACTACTACAATACCTAAAACTGAAGAGAAAGTGATGAACAGGGTATAAATTAAAAAAATAATAATTTATTTTATTGGGAGAA
Organism: Capsicum annuum; assembly: GCF_002878395.1. Taxonomy (NCBI): domain Eukaryota; kingdom Viridiplantae; phylum Streptophyta; class Magnoliopsida; order Solanales; family Solanaceae; genus Capsicum; species Capsicum annuum. The sequence goes on along the minus strand of NC_061120.1, from coordinate 142,976,884 downwards.
AACACACTTTGATCTTTATAACTTGTCCACTACACTAGATTAAGGATAATGAAGGAGGGAGTACTGATTAGGATTTTACACCATATATAACACATCCGCTTTAACTCTGATTTATTTTTCATACCTGCTTATCTGCCTTTAGTTACTTGTTTCTTGTTTAAATTTCATCAACTCTTTATCAACTGTTTATTCATGCTTACTATTTTTATCATCTTATTTTGCTTATTATTATTATTATTATTATTATTATTATTATTATTATTATTATTATTATTATTATTATAGTCCCTTTGTGCATCATCTTAATTTTCTATCTGTTTATTTGAGTTATTATTATTACTATATTATTATTACTATTTGTCTATATTAATAGACAGAATAATAATAATAATATAGACAGATAGTAATAATAATATTGTAATAATAATAACTCAAATAAACAGATAGAAAATCAAGATGATGCACAAAGGGACTATAATAATAATATTAATAAGCAAAACAAGATAATAAAAATAGTAAGCAGGAATAAATAGCTGATAAAGAGATCATGAAATTTAAACAAGAAACAAGTAACTAAAGGCAGATAAGCAGGTATGAAAAAGAAATCAGATTTAAAGCGGATATGTTATATAAGGTGTAAAATCCTACTCAGTACTCCCTCCTTCTTTATCCTTAATTCAGTATAGTAGACAAGTTATAAAGATCAAAGTGTATTTTCTCCCAATAAAATAAATTATTTTTCTTTTTTTTATTTATACCCTGTTCATCTCTTTCTCTTCAGTTTTAGGCATTTTAGCAATGTCTTCTTTAATCACACCCCGGGACAGTAACAAAATTCCTTTTTTTTTAATCTTGTTTGGACTTTTCAAATCCCTAGGAATTTAAAGATTAATCCATTGTTACTGCTAAAACACTGAGAGAATAACCATATATTAGGGGTATATATATAAATAATATACTAATATTATAAGATCGAACAATTTGCAGTAATCCGCACGGCTATCCAGATCTATAATATTTAAACATATGTACTAATAAGTTATTTACTAATTTTTACAAGATCGAAAAACTGGCGGTAATCCGCACGGCTATCCAGATCTATAATATTAAAAACACATTTGAAAGAAAAATTGAACTTTATTAATTCAAGCATAATTTACAAACTAGGGAGAAAAATACAAAGATCTATTTAACGACTACTTACATGTTTTAAGGAAGAAGAGAGGTTTCCCTTTCGCGAGTCTCCCGAAAGCTAGCGGCTCCCGAAAAATGAAGAAATAAAGGCTAATATACACTACACATTCCTTTTTTTTTTTGGAACAAAACTAAGAACTTTATGAACAAAAAACTTTAGAAGACTATTTTCTCACGCTTTATTATTTCTCTTACTTCTATCTAACTTTCTATGTTTAAGTCTTCTATAAGGTGGTATTTATAGGCATTTTTTGGACTACAATCTTTACTTCAATGTGCTTGATAAAATATTTGCAAGACTTTAGCAAATTGGATGGGTCCCATGAGCACATGGATATGTCTTTACTTTAATTTCCATCCATCTATTTATTTATCTGTTATATCATTGCATACGTCTCTTATTTTGTCTATTATAAATATCGTCATTGCTTGCGTGTCCAGATAATGTAATGCTTCTGGGACAAAATCTATTATTGAATCATCATCTGCATTTGAGTCTTGGGCAAATTGATCCATGGCCAAATTGTAGTCTCGATCATACTTATCACTGTCTTTGTTTGATAGTCCTAGTCTTGTTCCTATTCTGAGTGGTCTTGTTTCTTCTCTTAGAATTCTTGATCTTGGTTCTGGTGGTTCTGGATTCATTGCTATTTTTTTGGCAGTTGCTCTGCTAACAATTTTTTATTGAGTCTACTACTATTTTTTCTATATTTATTTTCTCATTTTTCATTTTTCTTAAAGAAAAACCCTTCTTAGGGCTCCTTTGTTTGCACTTAATGGAGGTCTAAATCTGAATGGTTCAGAATTCAGACCATTAAGTTTATTTGTTTTTTATTAAGGTTTTAGCTTTTAATAAGTCTGAATAGGAATTAATCATTTAGAACTAGAATCAAGTCTTAATAGGTCTGAAGAGGTATTTTGGTGTTGGATAATATTCACTGTCACTCTATTCATAATTATCAGTCACCACCACTAACCACCTCTGCCACCGCTACCTTTGTCAACCACTACCAAACACTAACCACCTCCACCATCAACAAAAAATATTGCTACCAACCACTATTGTCAACCGCTACCACACCTACTACCTCTATTATTCTGATCTAATTATATTCACCGCCATGAACACCACCACCATCATCAACCACTACCCGTCAACCCCTATTACTGACCAACTCATCATCACAACTAGCACCACCATTAACTATCCTAATACATCACAACCATCCCATATTCATTAGCTGCCACCACAATTTTGACTAGTAACACCACCTATACCACCACTGCAACCACTACTATTGCTACAATTTACTTCTACTAACAACTATCTCCACTATCACAATTAAGAACATCTCCAACTAGCACTAACACATCGTCAACCACCACCACCACTATCAACTGCCACAATCATAATAGTCACCATAATACCCACCATCACAACTATCACCACCAATATTACTAATCACTAACATCAATCATTGTCACTACAACCACCATTAAAACCATTTCCACTATTACTAACAAACATAAATATTTTTTTTCAATCAAATAATAATTTTGTTGTATTAAATTACATACTTTTCTAAAATATAAGTAGTTTTTTACTTCAATTGTATTTTTTATTTTATTATATATGCATATAAAGTTTTTGCACTTTTAGATGTTGAAAAAGAAATAGTCTTAATCATTCAATTTTCAGATCTAGAGACAGTATCTTAATCATTCAGATCTGCATTCAGATTCAGACATCTAAATTGTTAAAAAAAATAAATGTATCCTTAGTTGGGGAAGAACTTCCTTTGTCTATTCTCTGGGTACTTGTGGTCTTGAAACTGGCTGGGAGTATTCTCCCTACACTTTTTGGTAAAGTGTCAGCCATCAACGGATTTGATAAGTCTTTACCAGCCACCATTTGAAATGGACTAGTTGTATTATTACCCGATACAGTAAGTCTTTCTGCCTTCATTGGGGAATGTACATGTAATACCCGTGCCTTTTTCCTAGCTTGAAATCATCTCAAGGATGTTGAACTTGCTTTGAAATATAAATCTATATTGTACACATGGTATTTTTCAGATTTTCACTTTTTTTCACGTGAAAAATTCAATAAGCTTTCCATCGATATAGAATTCACCTAAATCTGATAACCGGGTTAGAAGTTATGACTATTTCAAGTTTCACCCAAAATACACTAGTTTCTCTCAAAAACCTTGTAATACCCCATAAAATCCTAAGTCTAAAGTTAAGCTCACTAAGCTTTCCAAGCTCTAAGACTTAGAAAATTTTTGCTAAGTGTTCAATATTCAACACTTAGTCTTATTTTAGACCTCCAAACTTCGAGAATTTATTTGACGACCTTTTCGACCTTCATTTTTTAATTTTCAAGTTGTGTTGCGATGGGGCAAGGTCGTAGTACATCTCAGGTAAGTTTTGGAATTTTTCGGATAGCGTAAGTGCATAATTGGATTTCCAAAATAGTAGCTTAGGGCGATAAGCCCTCGTTGCCCTAGCTAGAGCACTGCTCTAAGGCAGGCGCCACCAGGGAAAGTCCCCTGGGATTAGCCAGGTGCCGCTTGGCAACTCTAGTGCTTGCCCAGTTTTTTGCATTCGACTTTCGTGCTGGGGTACTTTGGTCATTTTGCCTTAATATATGTACTCTAAAACATGGGATTAAGCCTGTATAACACCAAAATATAACCTCTTGTCTCAAAATCCTCTCAAGAACAAGCTAGGGTTTCAATTGGGGGATTCAAGTTCCAGCAAATCCTACCATCAAATTCCAAGAATCTCTCCGTCAATCTTCTTAAAATCAAGAACTAAGGTATGCGTAGCGTTCATCCATGGATCCCTTTCATCCATGGGGCTAAAAAAATTATGTTTTAGATTATAAATTCTGATTTTCTTGTTGTTTTATGGTTATATTCATGTTGATGATTGTTGTTTGAGTTCAAGGTTATATCTTGATATGTTTTCATGAAGCATATGAGTAGAATGGTTGAAAACCATGAATTTTGAATGGATTAAGATTGTTGTGTTGATAAATATACCTATGCCCAAAATTGTGCATGTAAGGTGCTTGATGAAATGCCTAAGAAACTAGATATCATGCAATATAGATAAATTGTGACTAAGTGAAGGATTCATGATATGCCCCTATGTTCCAATGATTTTCATGTTGATAATGTGTCTTGTAAATATTGTTGGATTATTCGTGAACTAGTCCTACGAGATTATGCTATACTTACTTACAAAAATCCTACTTATGTAAAAGATGTATGATAACCATGTACTTCATGAAATTCCCTAAGTTATGATATTATGGATTATTGATATTGGTCATGCATTCAAGTAAGTCATGTGTGTCAGTTTCCTTCCATCGAGTCCTGGGGTACTCATACCCAAAAAATATAGCTGTGTGCCTAGAGCCATGTCATGTTTCACAAAACCCGAAATCAAGCCATGATTCAGTAGAAATCAGTCAGTCATGTGACTTAGGAAAACTCAGAAATCTCAGTAATCTCAGTAGCCCATTAATCTCAGTAATCTCAGTGCTCAGTAACCTCAGAAACCTCAGTATTCACAGTGAATCTCAGTAAATTTAGTACTCTCACTCAGTCCTCAGAACTCAGTACATTCCATCAGTTATCAAAATCTAGTAAACTCAGATTAGCTTCGCGAAACAATGGTACTAATATCAGTTCAATCAATTAGTTTAGTTCAGTCAATCAGTTTAGTTCAATTAATCAATTTAGTGTCTATTAAGTTGGGAGTAGAATTTAGCATCGAGTGAAACCAAGGATGGGGACTCACCTGCTACAGTCAGAGGGTATGATTCCTAGAAGAAATCCTTATATTCAAGAACTACATAGCCAGCATAGGTTGAGATGTCCCTACCCATAGGGATAATGCATCTCCTTTAAGTTTACCTAATAGCAGGGCAGATAAAATGAGCTACCAAACAGAATAGGGTTTACTCACATATTGTCTCTACCCGTGGCATAGTATTGACAACTTTCCAATTGGGATTACAGGTTGGACCCCAACCAGTTTAGTTCTGGGGTATGTCGGTTAGATGATTACGTCCCACAGTCTCAGTTTCAATCTCAGTCTCAGTAAAAGAACTTAGATAATTCTTCAGAATATCAGGACTGTCAGATACAGTCAACTCAGGTATAATATAAACTCATCTAGTTCCACTATATTTAGGAATATTAGATAAAATCTCTCATGTTATCATTATTACCAGTTCTCAGAACTCATAGTATTAGTATTTGCATTCATGACTGTTAGATATGGTCAAGCATATCAATTTTTTTATATTCATGGCTGTCAGATACAGTCAGTCAAATTTATTCTTTACAATTAGACTGCCAGATATAGTTAACCAGGACAGTTCTTCATAATCAGAACTATCAAAAATAGCTATTTATGTATCAGTAATATAGTTTAAATCCTTTAGTATTCAGCAATATAGTATCAGTTCCTCACTTATTAGTAATTCACATATCGATATCAGTAAATTCAGTTATTCGGTATCTCAGTACTAGTAAACTTATGTTTCCAGTATTCAGACTCAGTAGTTAGTATCTCCACGAGTTCAGTTACAGTTACATATGCATATATGTATTCTCACATTCATATCAGTCAGTATTGTTCATGTATATAACCCTTTGTATTTAGCCTACTTCATTTGCATCCCAGTAAATTTAAAGTACTGACGTATTTACGCTATGGTGTCTTATACCATAGGTCTAGAGGCACGAGCTCTAGATCAGCAGTAGATTTTAATTTATTTCAGTAGTTGGAGTTAGTTAGGGACATGTCCCATCAACTCCTTATTCAGATAGTTAGAGGCTTTCCAACTATAGTATGTCAGACAGTTATTTTAGATTTGTTTTGGTATTGTTATACTATTTTAACCTATTGTTCTTAATAGATGTTTATTCAGTTGAACCTTACGGCTTTTCTATACATATTTTCCATATTTTCATGTTATGTTATGCAATATACAGGTATAGGTATCAGTCATGGGTTAGCTTGTGGTCCATTAGAATCATGAGCACCGTGTAGCATTCCTGTTCAGAAAATTGGGGTGTTACAAAATTGTTATTAGAGCCTAAGGTTCAGCAGAGTCCTATGAAGTCTGAAAGCTGCATCTACTAGAGTCTTGTACATGCGTGTGTTGTGCACCACACTTATGTGTAGGAGGCTATGAGATGTTTTAGGAACAGTTTCCCTTCTTTCAGTATTCATGTCGTGCCAGTGAGCAAAAGCTCTAATTAAACTCTCTATCTAATTCTCTTATTCCTTTTATTTATAGAACATGTCTTCAGAAAGGACTAGTGAAAGAAGAACCAACAGTCAGTCAATACCTCAGCCCGTCCAAGTAGATTCCCTGGATGAGCACGTCTCTCATGTAGAATTTAGGACTGCATTTACTACTATAGCCAGTTCAGTCGTAGCTCAGAACGAATGGCTAGCCGCTATTCCAACTAACCCAGAGTCCAATATTGCTGTATCTAGGATTTGAGATTTCACCCGAATGAATCCTGCTTTATTTACCAGTTCCAAGTCCGATGAGGATCCATAAGAGTTCCTCGATTAGGTTCAGAAAGTCACAGACATTATAGGAGTGAATTCCAGTGAGAGTGTAGAGTTAGCCACCTATAAGCTATAACATGTAGCCCATACGTGGTTTAAACAGTGAAAGGTATATAGGGGTACAGATACAGATCCCATAGAGTAGGAAGAGTTTACTACAACTTTCTTAGAAAGGTTCTTTCCCATAGAGCAGAAAGAGGCTAAAGTGTTAGAGTTCATCAATATCAGGAAAGGTACAATGAGCATAAGACAATACTCGCTTAAGCTCACCCAGTTAGCCAGGTATGCTCCCTATGTAGTGGCAGACAATAGGTTTAGAATGAATAAGTTTCTGTCTAGGGCATCAGGTAGAGTAGTTAAGGAGTTCTGGACTGCAATGTTGATTAGTGATATGGACTTGTCTAGGTTGATGGTCTATGCTTAAAAGATTGAGGAGCAAAATCTTAAAAAGAAAGCGAAAGAGAATAAGAGGGCTAGAACAAGTAGTTATAGTCCTTCTCAGTCGAGGTTAGGGGGTAGTGAGAGCAAGGTTCTAACCAATCCTCTTTTTTATACTTGTGGCAAGAATCATAAGTGTGTGTGTAGGGTGGGCAATGATGTATGATTTGGGTGTGGCAATCTAGGCCACAGGATATGAGACTATAGAGTTCTATCACAAAGAGGTAAAGAAATGTGTTAGCAAGGTACCAAGAGTGGTCAGCATCAGAATAGACTCCAGATCCATCATGATCCATAAAGTTTCCCTAACCTATATTCGGGTGCGTTACATATTTTTCATGTTCATGGTATGCATTGTTAGATATCTTTCTCTCATTTGAGCTTATGTCTCAGCATGAGTTTGTTAATAAAGTCAGAAAGTCAGTTTAGAAATCGAGCAGTCAGATTTGTATAGTTTGTTTTCTCATCTTTGCATCTATTCATGCTATCCAAAATCTCAGAGAATGTAACTATTCCAAGGTAGAACCTCCTATTAGTTGCAAGTTTAGTTCAGCTCATGTATCATGCATTAGTTTCAGACTCCCAAAGTTCAGTTAACCAAACCCAGCATTCTGTCCCAGTTCAGTAATCATGCCCTAAAATTTAGTTTAGTCTTAGATTCGCTATGCAACTATCAGTTTCTCTCTTATTTGTCAGTACCTTAGTTTACTAAATCTTTTGGAACCATATTACACGTGTGGCACTTTATTTTCAAGTAATACAGTCTCCATGAATCCATGCTTAGTCACCTCATGGTACTCAGTTAATCCTTAACTCCTATGTATAATATTCGATAGTCTCAGTTCAATTATTCTGACTAAGTTCAGGTTAGCATTACATGTCCAGTGTTTAGTTGTCAGCATAAGTTAGTCAGTCAAGCTAGAAAATCAGTTTAACAGATATGTAGTCAAATTGGTAGGGATTGTTCTCCCATCTTTCCATCCAGCCATACTAAAAGAAATCTCAAGGATGTAACTATCTCCAATATAGGGCATACTAGTATGTGCAAGCTCATCTTAGTTTATGTATCATGTCTTAGTCATGGATTCTAGATATTCAGTCGCAATTCAGTCTTGCATACCCAACATTCAGTTCTAGTATTAGTCCCAGTTACAATCTTAGTTATGATGTATGCTTCAGTTTATTAATCACCTCAGTTCATGTGTCATGCCTCAATTTCAGATCTCAGATAATCAGTCACGATTTTGTACCTAGGTGCTGTGAGCATCACCTCAGTTTCCCCTCAGTATCTCAGCCAAGTCAGCATTCTTCGAGGGACCTAGTGTCCCAAGGGGGAGATATTCGATGATCCCCCAAACTTTCATAACATAAGCATCCCATTCTCTCTTCACGTGATAAACCCATTCTAGAGTAGGGATACTCATAAGTGGCCCTCTATATACAATCTCAATCGTATACCGTGTACTCTATGTCTCAGTTCAATTTATGATACTCAGGCCATGTGACACGATAAAAAATAAGTTATGTTCTTACATTTCCGCTCATGCATATCGAGTAACTAATCTCAGACTCATCAGTTTTTTTAGTTCAAGGAAACAGTCTTCTTTGAGATTACTTATTCTCATGTTCATATTTCGGTACCAAACATGGTATTCCATCCCATGCTTAATTTTCAGTTCAAACTTGGTACCTTTACCATTGCACATTCAGTTGTATATTCATGAGTCAGTTTAGTCGTGTATTCATGTATCAGATATACATGATCAACTTATCAGTACTTTCAATCATGCATACACGTATCATGTCAGTCATATAATCATGCATCAGATATGCATGGATTCAGTTTATCAATCTTTGCATTAGATATGAATTCTCATTTTGAGAAACTTAATTTATTAGAACACTCAGTACTTCATTCGTAATTCAGTTACCCATGCATCAGATATGCATGTTCAGTATGAATTAGTGTAATTTCACGTCAGTCATGAGATCATGTTTTAGTCATTCATGTTCATCTTATTATTTTCCCTCTCAATCAGTCTCATTCGAGGATGAATGTTCCCAAGGGAGAGATATTGTAATACCCCATAAAATCCTAAGTCTAAAGTTTATCTCATTAAGCTTTCCAATCTCCAAGACTTAGAAAATATTTGCTAAGTGTTCAAGATTCAACACTTAGTCTCATTTTAGACCTACAAACTTTGAGAATTTATTTGACGACCTTCCTGACCTTCGTTTTTAGATTTTCAAGTTGCGTTGCGATGGGGCAAGGGTGTAGTACATCTCGGGTAAGTTTCAGAATTTTTTGGATAGCGTAAGGGCATGTTTGGATTTTCAAAATATTAGCTCGGGGCGATAAGCCTGCGTCACCCCAGCTAGAGCACTGCTCTAAGGAAGGCGCCACCCGGGAAAGTCCCCCGGGATTAGCCAGGCACCTCCTGGTAACTCCAGTGCTTGCCCAATTTTCAGCATTCCACTTCCATTCTCTTAGGGGTACTTTGGTCATTTTTCCTTAGTATATGTACTTAAAAACACGAGATTAATCCTCCATAACACCAAAATGTAACCTCTTGTCTCAAAATACTCTCAAGAACAAGCTAGGGTTTCAATTGGGGGATTCAATTTCAAGCAAATTCTACTATCAAATTCCAAGAATCTCTCCGTCAATCTTCTTAAAATCAAGAACTAAGGTATGCATAGTGTTCATTCATGGATCTCTTTCATACATGGAGCTCAAGAATCATGTTTTAGATTATAAATTGTGATTTTCTTTTTATGTTATGGTTATATTCATGTTGATGATTGTTGTTTGAGTTCAAGGTTATGTCTTGATATGTTTTCATGAAGCATATCAGTATGATAGTTGGAAACCATGAATTTTGGATGGATTAAGATTGTGTTTATAAATATACTTATGCCCAAAATTGTGCATTGAGGTGCTTGGTGAAATGCCTAAGAAACTAAATATCTTGCAATATAGCTAAATTGTGACTAAGTAAAGGATTCATGATATACCCCTATGTTCCAATGATTTCATATTGATATTGTGTCTTGTAAATATTGTTGGATTGTTCATGAACTAGTCCTATGAGATTATGCTATACTTACTTACAAAAATCCTACTTATATAAAAGATGTATGATAACCATGTACTTCATGAAATTCCCCAAGTTATGATATTATGAATTGTTGATGTTGGTCATGCATTCAAGTAAGTCATGTGTGTCAGTTTCCTTCCATCGAGTCCTGGGGGTACTCATACCCAAAAAATATAGCTGTGTGCCTAGAGCCATGTCATGTTTCATGAAACACGAAATCAAGCCATGATTCAGTAGAAATAAGTCAGTCATGTGACTCAAGAAAACTCATAAGTCTCAGTAATCTCAGTAGTCTTAGTTCATAGTAACCTCAGCAACCTCAGTATTCATAGTCAATCTCAGTAACTTCAGTACTCTCAATCAGTCCTCAAAACTCAGTACATTCATCAGTCATCGAAATCCAGTAAACTCATTTTAGCTTTACTAAACAATCCCACTAACATCAGTTCAGTTAATCAGTTCAGTTTAGTCAATCAGTTTAGTTCAATCAATCAGTTCAGTTCAATTAATCAGTTCATTTCTATTTAGTTGGGAGTAGGATTCAGCACCGAGGGAACCTAAGGATAGGGACTCACCTGCTACAGTCAGGGGGTGTGATTCCTAGAAACAATCCTTACATTACAGAACTACGTAGCCAGTGTACGTTGAGATGTCCCTTCCCATAGAGCTAATGCATCTCCTTTGAGTTTACCTGATAGTAAGGCAGACGGAATAAGCTCCCAAAGAGAATAGGTTTACTCATATGTTGTCTCTACCTGTGGCATGGTATTGACACCCATCCAACTGGGGTTATAGGTTGGAACCCAACCAGTTCAGTTATAGGGCATGTCGGTTAGATGATTAACTCCCACAGTCTCAGTTTCAGTCTCAGTCTCAGTAAAAGAACTCAGATAATTCTTTAGAATATTAGGAATGTCAGATACAGTCAACTCAGATACCATACCAAACTTAGCTAGTTCCACCATATTCAGGACTGTCAAATACAGTCCCTCATGTTATCATTATTACCAGTTCACAAAACTAATATTATCAGTATTTACATTTATGACTATTAGATACGGTCAAGAATATCAGTTTTTTATATTCATAGCTGTCAGATACAGTCAATCAGATTTATTCTTAACAATTAGACTGCTAGATACAGTCAATTAGGCCATTTCTTCATAATCAAAACCGTTAGAAATAGTTATTCATGTATCAGTAATATAGTTTAAATCCTTCAATATTCAGCAATACAGTATCAGTTCCTCACTTATTAGTGATTCACATATCAATATCAGTAAACTCAGTCATTCGGTATCTTAGTACCAGTAAACTCATGTTGTTAGTATTCAGACTCAGTAGTTAGTATCTCCACGAGTTCAGTTACAGTTACATATGCATGTATGTATTCTCACGTTCATATCAGTCAGTATTGTTCATGCATATAAACCTTTGCATTCAGCCTACCTCACTTACATACCAGTACATTCAAAGAACTAACGTATTTGTGCTATGGTGTCTTATACCATAGGTCTAGAGGCACGAGCTCCAAATCAGCAATATATTTCAATTTATTTAAGTAGTTGGAGTTATTTGGGGACATGTCCTATCAAATCCTTCTTCAGACAGTTAGAGGCTTTTCGACTTTAGCATGTTAGACAGTTATTTCAGATTTGTTTTGGTATTGTTATACCATTTTTAGCTATTGTTCTTAATAGATGTTTATTCAGTTAAACCTTATGGCCTTTTAATTCATGTTTTTCGTATGTTCATATTATATTATGCAGTATACAGGTATAGATATCAGTCATGGGTTAGCTTGAGTCCTTTGAGATCATGAGCACCGTGTAGCATTCCAGTTTAGAATATGAGATTATGATTTGATTATCAGCATTCTAGTCCTGAAATCCATAACTTATTAAATTATGTATTGATGATGTGGGTCTTGTACTCAATAAAGTCATGTCTCGTTAGTTTACTTCTATCGAGTCCTGGGGGTACTTGTAGCTAAAACATTAGTTGTGTGCCTTGAGCTATGTCATATTTTCATGATACTCTCAGTCAAGCAATAAATCCTTAGACTTAAGACAATCTTATGACTCAGAAAATCTCCATGATCTCATGAACTCAGTTAGTTGTCAGATATTAGTAGTATTCTATTAGTCAATGGAATCCAGTAACTCAGTCCATGTTCAGTTCAGTAAATCATATTCAGTGTGTATTCAGATGGGAGTAGAAATTAGCACCGAGTGAACCCAAGGATGGGAATTCACCTATTATATGAGGGTGTGATTCTTAGAAGCAATTCTTATGTTCCAGAACTATGTAGCCAACATAGTTTGAGACATCATAGCTGTCTATATGAGGGTATATGAGGTGTCTTAACCTGTTATATGAGGGTTCCCACTATTCTCATTAGAGTTACCTTTTATATTAGGGTTCCTCATATATTATCCTTACCAGTGACGTGGTATTGACACCCTTCCAATCAGGGCATCGATTGGACCCCAGCTCATATATTATGGCACATTTGAGGCATGTCTGTTAGAGGACTACTTCCCATAGTTTCACTATCAGTCTCAGTAAAAGAACTCAGATAGTTCTCTAGATTTCAGGACTGTTAGATAAAGTCAACTCAGTTTAGTACGGAACTTAGATAGTTCCATCAGATTCAGGATTGTCAGAAATAGTTAGCCCAGGATTGTTAGCAATATTCACTTATGTTATCAATTATATCGGCTATTAGTATTTCATGTTATCAGTACTCAAGTTCAGTTATCGTGTTGTCACGGTATTAGTGTCAGTTATTATATCTCATGTATGTATTCTGACACTCATGATAGTCAGTTAGTTATTATTATTGTTCATGCATATGAACCCTATGTATTTAGCCTACCTCACATGTATACCAGTATATTCAAAGTAATGATGTATTCATGCTATGGTGTCTTATAGCATAGGTTTAGAGACAGGAGCTTCAGAGCAGCAGTAGATTTTAGTATCAGCAGTCAGAGCTAGAAGCGAGTCCTTATCTTCAAGGACATAATTATTTTTCCTATTATCTCATTGATTAGCTTATTATTTGGAGTTAGTTGGGGACATGTCCCATCAACTCCTTACTCAGACAGTTTAGTCAGTTAAAGGCTTTCTAGACTATCATGTTTTAGACTTCAATATTTTCAGTTTTTTTGGGTATTCTATTACGCTACACAGATGTTATATTATTTAGATTATGTCTAGTATTGAACCTTATGGCCTTTCAGTTTGTTATGCAGTATATAGGTATAGATATCAATCATGGGTTAGCTTGTGGTCCTTTGGTGTCATGAGCATCATATAGCAATCCGGGTACTAGATTTGGGGCGTTACAAACTTGGTATCAGATCCTAAGGTTTCAATAGTCCTAGGAAGTCTGAAAGTTGCATCTAGTAGAGTCTTGTACATGGGTGTGTTGAATGCCACATTTATGTACAGGAGGCCATAAGATGTTTAGGAACTGTTTTCCTTCTTTCAGTATTCATGTTATACCAGTGAGCATAATATTAAGTCAATCTCTCAGTCTAATTCATCTCTTCTCTTTATTTTAGAACATGTCTTCAATGAGAAGAGACCAGTCAGCCCCTCAGCCCGAAGAACCTTTAGGCGATCATGTTTCTCATGCAGAGTTCAGGACTGCATTCACTACTTTTGTTCAGTCATTTGCTGCTTAAATTAAATGACCATCAGTTGTTTCGGCCAACCCAGTGGCCAATTCAGCTGTAGCCAAGATTCGGGACTTCACTCGAATGAATCCTCCAACCTTTCTAGGGTCTAAGACAGATGAGGACCCTCAGGAATTCCTAGATCAGGTGTAGAAGGTGACAGACATCATGGGGTGACTATTATTGAGAGTGCTGATCTAGCTGCATATTAATTGTAGGATATTGCTCACACTTGGTTCAAGCAGTGAAAGTAAGAGAGGGTGGACAATGTAGGGTCAGTTGAGTGGGAGGAGTTTTCGTCTACTTTCCTTGATATATTCTTTCCCCTAGATCTTAGAGAAGCTAAGGTGCTATAATTCATCAACCTCAGGTAGGGCAATATGATGGTGAAAGAGTATTCTCTTAAGTTTACTAAATTATCCAGATATGCCCCTCATGTGGTTACAGACAACAGGGCTAAGATGAGTAAGTTTGTGTCAGGGGTAAATAATAGCGTGGTTAATGAGTGCAGATCCGCTATGCTAAATAGTGGCATAATGTTTGCCAGGCTTATGACTCATGCTCAGTAGATAGAGTAGCAAAAGATTAAGAGCACGGAGAAGCAGCATAGGAGAACGAAGATAGGTAGTTTCAACTTTGCTCAGCCTAAATTAGAAAGAGAAAACTATTCTTAGTTTCATCTTAAGTCATCAGCTCCAGCTCCTTCTACAGCCAGTTCTCTAGTTCCTAAGTTTAGAGAGGGTAACCAAGATAGAGTGCAAGGCTCTAAGTCCTAGAGCAGTGTTAGTAGTGCCCACACCTATCCTCTTTTGCCAGATTACTGGCAAGCACCATCAGGGTATTTGCAGAGCTGGCAGTGGTATTTGTTTTAGATATGACAAGCCAGGACACAGAGTTAGAGACTGCCCTCCTTAGGGTCAATAGAATCTCTCTTTATCTCAGTTCGATTGCCCAAATTAGCAGGGTGCCACCTCCAGTGCTACTAGTGGGCAACACTAAAATCGTCTCTATGCTCTTTAGTCCTGGTAAGATCAGAGAAATTCTCCTAATATGGTTATTGGTATGTTACAGATCTTTCATGTGATATTTACGCTTTACTAGATCCAGGTACTTCCTTGTCTTTTGTTACTCCCTATATAGCAGTTGATTTTGGAATCAGTCCCAAAATTTTAGCATAGCCCTTCCAGTTTCTACCCCAGTGGGTAAAACCATCATAGCCCGATGGGTATATAGGAACTGCCCGGTTATGATATTTAAAAAATTTATTTCAACAGACTTTGTTGAATTAGAGATGACTGACTTTGATGTCATTCTCGACATGGATTGGATTCATTCCTACTATGCCACAGTCTACTGTAGAAATAGAATAGTTCAGTTTTAGTTTCCGAATGAACCTATCTTAGAATAGAAGGGTAGTGTATCCGCTTTTAGGAGTCAGCTTATTTCCTACCTTCAGGCATGGAAAATGATATCTAGAGGATGTGTCTATCATCTTGTTCGAGTTAAGGACTCTTGTTCCAAAACTCCCAGTCTTGACTCAGTCCCAGTAGTAAGTGAATATTTAGATGTCTTTCCCAAAGATCTTCCAGGAATTCCTTCCAAAAGGGAAATAGACTTCAGTATTAATCTTCTTTTAGATACTCATCCTATCTCTATTCTACCATACAGAATGGCACTAGCAGAACTCAAAGAACTGAAAGAACAGTTGAAGGATCTCTTAGATAAGGGATTCATCAGACCTAGTGTTTCCCCGTGGGGCGACCGATCTTATTCATGCGCAAGAATGACAGTTCTCTCAAAATAAGTATATACTACCATTAACTCAATAAATTCAGAGTCAAGAACAAGTATCCTCTTCCCAAAATCGATGACTTGTTTGACCAACTTCAGGGTGCTAGTTATTTCTCTAAGATAAATCTCAGATCCGGATACCACCAGCTTAGAGTCACAGAATATAACATTTCAAAAATAGCTTTTTGTACTTGGTATGGTCACTTTAAATTCTTAATTATGTCCTTTGGTCTTACCAATGCCCCAGCTGCTTTCATAGACTTGATGAACTGTGTGTTCAAGAAATACTTGGACATGTTCGTCATCATCTGCATAGATGATATTCTGTTCTATTCTCGCAGTGAGCAAGATCACACAGACCATCTCAGAATAGTACTTCAGACTCTTAGAGATCATCTGTTATTCGCTAAATTCAGTAAGTGTGAATTTTGGATAAGGTCAGTAGCATTCCTTGGTCATATTATTTTTAGTGATGGTATTAGAGTAGATCGTCAAAAGACCAAAGTAGTAAGAAACTGGCCTTGCCCTGTCTCTCCATCAGATATCAGGAGTTTCTTGGGTTTGTCTGGATATTACAGGCGGTTTATTGAAGGATTTTCTTCTATTGCATCCCCTATGTCCAGATTAACTTAGAAGAAGGTCAAGTTTCAGTGGTCAGATCCTTGCAAGAAGAGTTTTCAGGAGTTGAAGACTCGAATCACCTCAGCTCCAATTCTAGCTCTTCCAAATTGTTCAGATGGGTGCATGGTGTATTGTAATACATCCAGAGTAGGTTTAGGCTGTGTCCTCACACAGCATGGTAAGGTCATATCCTATGCCTCCAAATAACTTAAACCCCATGAGAAGAATTATCCTACTTATGATCTTGAGTTAGTAGCTGTAGTATTTACCCTGAAGGTCTGGAGGCATTATCTATACGACATTTATGTAGATGTGTTCAAATATCATAAGAGCCTTCAGTATGTCTTTTCTCAGAAAAATCTCAATCTTCATCGGAGAAGGTGGTTAGAGCTCTTGAAAGATTATGACATAAGTGTCCTTTATCATCTGGGCAAGGCCAACGTAGTGGCCGACGCTCTCAGTAGACTGTCTAAGGGTAGTGTTGCTCATGTTGAAGATAGTAAGAAAAAGTTAACTCAGGAAGTCCATCAGCTTGCCAGACTAGGCATTCGCTTAGTTGATATAGAAGAGGGTAATATATGGGTTCAGAGTAGTCTGGAATCATCTCTAGTTTCCAAGGTGAAAGAAAATCAAGATAGAGATCCCAGCCTTTTCAAGTTGAAATGTTCAGTCTAGAATCAGAAAATAGAGGTTTTCTCCAAAGGAAGAAATGGTGTTTTTTGTTGTTAGGGTCGTCTCTGTGTTCCAGGTGTAGATGACTTAAGGCAACGAATTCTTGCAGAAGCGTATGGTGCACGCTACTCTATCCAGGGGCCACTAAGATGTACCACAACTTATGGGAGATCTATTAGTGGAGTGGGATGAAGAGAGATATTGCATAGTTTGTGGGTAAGTTCTCTACATGTCATCAGGTTAAGATATAGCATTAGAAGCCTAGTGGTCCTATGCAGGAGTTCATTATTCCTACTTAGAAGTGGGAAGAAATAAACATGGACTTTGTCACGGGTTTGCCTCGAACTCGTCATCAACATAGTTTAGTTTGGGTTAGTGTAGACAAAATGACCAAATCAGCTCATTTCTTTCCAGTTCATACCTCTTATTTAGCCGATGACTACGCCAAAATCTACATCAGGGAGTTGGTCAGATTGTATGGTGTTTCGTTGTCTATTATATCATATAGAGGTACCCAGTTCACGTCTCACTTCTGAAAAGCATTCCAAAAGGGTCTTGGTACCCAAGTTCATCTTAGTATAGCCTTCCATCCTCAGACAGATGGTCAAGCAGAAAGAATCATTTAGACTTTAGAAGATATATTAAGGGCGTGTGTAATTGATTTCAACGGTAGTTGGGATGACCACTTACCTTTGATTGAGTTTGCATACAATAATAGCTATCATTCGGGTATTTGGATAGCTCCATTTGAAGCTCTCTATGGTAGGAGATGTAGATCTCCAATTAGTTGGTTTGAAGTTAGTGAGGCCTCATTTATAAGGCCTGACTTGGTATTCGATGCCTTAGAAAAAGTTTAGTTATCAAAGAAAGACTCTGGGCCACTCAGAGCCGACATAAGTCTTATGCTGATGTTTGTAGAAAGGATCTCGAGTTTGATATTGGTGATTATGTCTACCTCAATATCTCTCCCATAAAGGGAGTGAAGAGATTCGGCAAGAAAGGAAAACTCAGTCCCCGATATATCGGTCCCTTCAAGATTCTTATGTGCTTCGGCAAGGTAGCTTATGAGTTCCAATTACCTTCAGATCTAGCCTCAATTTATCCAGTCTTTTATGTCTCTTTGCTCAAGAAATGCATAGTTTACCCAAGAGTTGTAGTACCTATTCAGAGCATAGATATTTAGAATAGCCTCTCTTATGAAAAGATTCCAGTCGAAATCCTAGACTATCAGACTCATAGATTGAGGATAAAGAAGTTCCTCTAGTTAAAGTTCTTTGGCAAAATCAGTCTGTCGAGGTAGCTACTTGGGAAGTAGAATCATAAATGCATACCAAGTATCCTCACCTCTTCTCCGCCAATTCAGATCAAGCTCAAGGTAACAGTTCTCCTTAAGCTTACTCAGTTTCATGTTCAGTGTTCATCACAAAGTTTATATCAAGTACCATTGCATATTCAGTCATGCATTCATGTATTAGTCTAATTATATAACCATGCATCAGGCATGCAGTCTTATCATGAGAACCTTTCTTCTTTAAAACACTCAGTTATTCATTCATGAATTAGTTACACATGCATCAGATATGCATGTTTATCATTGTATTTTATGTTTAGCCTATCGGTCATAAGATCATGTTCTAGATATTCATATTTAGTATGGAGGTTAGTTTATGTTCTTCCCCTCACCCTCAGTCTTATTCAAGGATGAATATTCTCAAGGGGAGCTATTGTAATACCCGTTCTTTTTTCCTAGCTTGAAATTATCTCAAGGATGTTAGAACTTTCTTTGAAATACTAATCTATTTTGTACACGTGGTATTTTTAACATTTTCACTTTCTATCATGTGGAAAATTCAATAAGCTTTCCATCGATATAAAATTCATCTAAATCCAATAACTAGGTAAGAAGTTATGACTATTCAAGTTCCCATCGTAAAACAACGCCATATTGGTTAGTCTCATACCGCACCACAAATTAAAATGGTAATTTTCCTTTTCCAGTGTCTCAATGCAATTTACTCCACGTCGCACCAAAGTTATAGGTCATAAAATAAGGGGCAATGCAATGGCTCCGCGTCGCGTCATCCCTCAATTTCCCAATTGTTAAAATCTAGTGACACGGCGCGATAGCACCGCGTCGCACCAGGGGTCCAATTTGAGAAATTTTAATGACATTAAATGACGCGTTCGAAGTTAAAAGGGTCAACTTCTCACCCCTATTTAAGCCCTTTAACACGTGATTCAGCCACTTTTCACCCAAAATACACTAGTTTCTCTCAAAAATCTCTCAAGAACAGCCTAGGGCTTTTCATAGAAGATTCAATTACAAGAAAGTTTCACCATCAATCTTCACGAAATCATAAACTAAGGTATGCATTGTGTTCATTGATGGATTCCTTCCATCTATGAAGCTCAAGAACCTTGTTTTGTCTATAAATCATGGTATTTATGTTGTGGGTTATTTTTAATCATGTTGTTGACGTTAAATGATTTCAAAGTTGGAATCTTTGTGTGTTTATCATGATATTATGTTAACATGCAAGATAAAATCCATGAATTTAGTTGCTTATGATGTGTAATTTGATGAATTCACTTATGCCCTAATTTGTGCATGCAAAGTGGTTGATAAAATGCTTGAAAGAGTAGAAATCACACTTTATAGCTTAAGACATAAACTAAATATGGCATGGTTGTCATCCTTCTATGTTTAAATGGTTTCCATGCTATCATTGTGAAATGTGTATGTTATCGCAATGCCTGTGATATTATAATATGAGATTATGATATAATTATCAGCATTCTCATCCATGTTAGATAGTACGATGACCCTGTACTTTTTGAAATTCACAACTTATTAAATTATGTATTATTGATATAGGTCTTGAACTCGATAAAGTCATGTCTTGTCAGTTTCCTTCTATCGAGTCTTAGGGGTACTTATACCTGAAATATTAGCTGTGTGCCTAGAGCCATGTTAGGTTTTCACGATACTCTCAGTCAAGCTATGAATCCTTAGACTTCAGACAGTCTTATGACTCAGGAAATCTCCATGATCTCATGAACTCAGTTAGTTGTTAGATATCAGTAGTATTTCGACAATCAACAAAATCTAGTAACTCAGTCCTTGTTCAGTTCAGTAAATCATGTTCAATGTCTATTCGGATGGGAGTAGAAATTAGCACCGAGTGAACTCAAGGATGGGGAACTCACCTGTTATATAAGGGTGTAATTCTTAGAAACAATCTTTGTGTTTAAGAACTATGTAGCCAGCATAGGTTGAGACACCATAGCCTGCTATATGAGGGTAGATGAGGTGGCTTAACCTGCTATATAAGGGTTCCAACCGTTCTCATTAGAGTTACCTATTATATTAGGGTTAATCACATGTTGTCCTTACCAGTGGTGTGATATTGACAACTTTCCAATCAGGGCATAGAATGGACCCTAGCTCAGCTATTATGGCATATTTGGGGTATGTCGGTTAGAGGAATATTCCCACAATTTCACTATCAGTCTCAGAAAAAGAACTAGGATAGTTCTCCAGATTTCAGGACTACCAGATATAGTCAACTCAGTTTAGTACGAAACTCAAATAGTTCTATCAGATTCAGGACTGTCAGATACAGTCAACACAAGATTGTCAGATACAGCCAACCCAGTATTATCAAATACAGTCACTCATGTTATCAGTTATATCAGCTATTAGTATGTCATGTTATTAGTACTCAGGTTCAGTTATCATGTTGTCACAGTATCAGTGTCAGTTATTAAGTCTCATGTATGTATTATCATGCTCATGATAGTCAGTCAGTTATTATTATTGTTCATAGATATGAACCCCATGCATTTAGCCTACCTCACATGCATACTAGTACACTTAATGTACTATCGCATTCACGCTATGGTATCTTATACCATAGGTTCAGAGACATGAGCTTTAGAGTAGCAGTAAATTTCAGTATGAGCAGTCAGAGCTAGAAGTGAGTCCTTATCTTTTGAGGACATGATTATTTTTCCTATTATATCATTGATTAGCTTATTTGTTGGAGTTAGTTAGGTTTATGTCCCATCAACTCCTTACTCAGACAGTTCCGTCAGTTAAAGGCTTTCTAGACGATCATGTTTCTGACTTTAGTATTTTTAGTTTTGTTTTAGGTATTTTATTACCCCACACAGATGTTATATTATTCAGATTATTTTCAATATTGAACCTTATGGCCTTTTAGTTCATCTTTCCGCATTATTCAGTATGTTATGCAGTATACAGGTACAAATATCAGTCATGAGTTAGCTAGTGGTCCTTTGGGGTCATGAGCACTGTGTAGCATTCTAGGTACCAGATTCGGGGTGTTATAGTGCACCAATTAAAGGATTTGAGGAGTCTTTACCCGATACAGTAGGTTTTCTATTTTTTAATAAGATGGAGAACTTTTTGGGATTATTTGAGTCTTATAAATCTGTTGAGTCTGTTGTGATCATTCAAAATGAATAATCTTTATATGATATTGTAAAATACCTATATGTTCTAATATTTGTCCCTTTTTATTTAAAAGGTTTTCATTATCTTGTCTTAAAACGTCATTTGCGTTATTTAGTCCTTTAAAAGCTTTAGTCATGGAGGAACAATGATCACAAAATATAATTTTATCTGTGTTTTTTTTAATATTATATTGGGAAACTTCTTTCATATTTGGTCTTAGGGCTTGAGTAATATAATAATTTGGCCCTAAATTTCTACTGGCATAACCTAATGCCTCTATTAAATCATCAAAACCTTTATAGAGAGGGGTTGTATAGTCTTTAACAAAATCTATTACCTCTATCCATGTCTGAAATACTCCTTGTGTCTTTTCCTAAAGAACAACATAAAATTTGAATCTGTTAGTGTTATTTTTCTAGGTAAAATAATAACTTAACATATTTAGAATAGAAATAAAGTATCTAATGTCTCTAGGTGTCTTGTTGTAGGTCCATAAGTTGTCGATCAGGCAGGTCTGTCGTTTGTCCACCCTTACATCTATCTTAATTTGAAAGTCAGATTGGATGGCTCATAACTGACAAGATTGTGAGGTCTGAAGATCATTCTTTCTAATTTTGGAGCCTCCAACATTGTTAGTGGCTTGTATCGAGTGTTGCTTAGTAATTCTTTTAAGTAGTCTTGAGAGTAGGAGGCTTCTACTTTCCTTTGTCTTCGTCTGTATTCATACAGAATCAAAAATTATTAGTTGTCTTCTTTTATTAGTCTACTTAGTTGATCTGTCAGGTTATTATCTTTTTCTTTAATATGTTCTAGAACAATATTATAAATAGAAGTGGCATCTAAGAAATTTAACCACCTCCTTTTACTACTATTCTTCTCTTTTATTTTCTGATAGAATTTTACTATAGCTTTGCAATCTGTTCTTACAAATATTTCAGGTTTATTCAATATATAAAGCTTAAAACTATTTAAACCAAAAATTACTGCTAATGTTTATGCATCTATACTACATAGATTGCCATTTTCTTTATATTTTCCACTTGCATGAGCACAAATTTTTTCATCCTTTTTGTCACTATATTTATTGGGTTTTGCCTTTAATATTTCTCTCCATCCTTGAAGGCTTCCATCTATCTTAACTATTAAATAGTCCGTTTCTAATGGTAATGTTATGTCTGGGATTTCTTGTATCACGTGCTTAAGTTGTTGGACTAATTTTATATCTTTCTCATTAAAAGTCTTTTGTCTTGTTAATCCTGTTTTAGAATATAACGGTGCCAATACTTTTCTTAAATCTTTAATAAAAGCTTTAGCATAATTTAATATCCCTAAAAGTTTTGTAAATCTTTAGTCTTGTCAAATCTGTCTGGCATTTCTAAGACCTTTCTAGCTATGTGTGGTTGTAGTTTTATTCTACCATCTCCAAAGACTACACCTAAAAGTTAATATTATTTTTACATAATTCCATCTTTTTTCTACTTATTATTATTTCATTATCTACAAATAATTTAAAAACTTGTTGTAAATGTCCTAAGTATTCCCTCATATTATTACTAAAGACTAGAATATCATCTACATAAACCAATACAAAATTTTTATAGTCTACAAAAATACTATCCATTTTGCTTTGAAAAATTAGAGGAGCTATCTTTAATCCGAACGACATAACCAGCCATCAAAATAACCTTCTGTACATGTAAAGGCTACCCATTCTATGCTTTCTTCATGTATCTTAATCTGCTAATATCCGGATTTACAATCAAATTTACTGAATATTTTTCTTCCTTGTATTATTTTTATTAATTCTATTTTGTCTGGTAACTTATACTCATCCATTACAGTATTATCATTTAGTCTTTTGTAGTTTATTATCATTCTAGCTTTTTCTCTTACTATTTCACTATGGTTCTTACTATGAAAGTTGTTGATCTATGTCTTGATTTGAATCTTCTAATTATCCCTAATTCTAGTAGCTTTTTTATTTGTATTTCAAAATCTATAAGGTCTTTATTTGTAGATTCTATAGATGTTGTTTTATAGTATATTCTGGATTAATTATTTCTAATTTGCAGGTAATTTGATTGGAGTCCCAATGTTGCAAGGGTTTCTCTCCTATTATCTCTAGTTTGCCTAGAATTTGTATTATTCTATCTTGTTCTTTTTGATCTTTAATTACTCCTATCTATTGTATACCTTTCCTAAAATTGTATAATTCTGTTTCTAGTTCTATTAATGTATAGTCTTTTTCTATTTGTTCTACTATCAATACATCTTGTAATTCTTCATACATTGTTACCTTATCATTACAACTACAATTTTCTCCTTTATCACATTCTAGAGTTCTTTCCTATTTTATTTGATCATTTGAGCTTTCGATTCTTTTTTTTGTCTTATCTTTAAGGAAACGATATTTAGTTAATAGGGGTTGTGTCTGTACTGGTGAGTGAGTAATATTTCTTCTGAAAATTACCCAATTTTTGGTAACAAAACATCCTCCATTATTTTGCATCATGAAATCTAATCCTAACACAAAGTCTGCTTTTATGTTTAAATCTCTAACTAATATTTCATTGTGTGTATACGATGGTTGGTAAAATTTTTCACAAGTATTAATAAAAGTGACCTTTGCTTTAGGTATATAGTCTGTGTAAGTATTACTGTTTCCGTCCATTTGCAAGGATAGTTGAGGTTTTGGAAATTTTTTAACTAATTTTGATGGTAAAATTCTACTATTTAAAATGTTTTTTGTACATCCTGAATCAACTATAGCTAATGTCTGGAACACATAGTCTTGAATTACATACTCTTGCTAAAACTTTGACTGTACTTATCTTCTTTACTTCATTACATACAATTCCTTCAAATGATATATTCATTGATTTTTTCTGATTACCTTTATTATTTTCGACAGATGTATTCAATAATTCTACCTCTTCTAAGTCTTCTTCACTAATTATCTCTTTACTATCCACTCTTATTTCTAATCTTTTTAGTCTTTCTTCTAATTCTAATTTTCTTTCTTCTGTGGTTCTAGTTATTGGTTCCTTGTTGTAAAATTTATTTAAATTGTTTGTTGATTTTGGGGTTTCTAAGATTTCTGAAGTTTTCTCTATAAATTTTATGCATCCTTCCTTGTAACATTTCCTACATTTTGCCCTTTTGTTTTTACTTGGAAACCACTTACAAAAACAACACTGATTACTGTGTAATCCTTTTCCTTCCTCAAATTCATGTTCACATTCTTCTATCAAATTTACTAAATCATAGTAGTTTGAGTTTGTCTTTACTAATCCTATTTCATTTACAAATTCCTCTACTCCAGAATCTGAAGAATCAAATTTATTTATTTCTTCTTCAAAAAATTCTATACTTCTAATAGATTATATACTTTCATTATCTGACATATGTTCGTCGACATTTATTAAATTTTCATTAACATCTTCTATTAACTGTCCATTCCTAGATCTATTATTGATTCTTTTTGGACAAGTATTAGCTAAGTGCTCTATGCTTCCGCAGGTAAAATATTCTAATTTATTTTTGTAGGTTCTACCGGTGTAATATTTTCTTACATGTTTATTCTTATCTATCTATGGCTTCCTTTCATTTGATTTTCTTAAATAATATTTCTTCTTAGGGTGATAGTCTTTTTATATGCCTTTCTGTATTTTTTCTTTTGATAATCTTGGTCATAATGTTGTGTAGTATATATGTTTTAATAAAAATCTGTATTGCTTCTTTTTAATTATTTTTGTATCTGTATATTTGTACATTTTTCTTGTAATATATCCATTACATGTTGTATTCTTTGTCCTATTGACCATAGGTTGTTTGGGTTTTGCATTACTCCTTCTCTCTTGGCCCATTTTTCTTCTATCTCTCTTCCTAGAGCCCCTAGTAATTTATTAAATAATCTAGCTCCTAAAGTCTGATCAAACGAGTTCCCACTAATTGTACAATAATAAAAATAGTCATTTAGAAATTCTTTAATCCTTGACCAATTATTAATACTTAGTTGTTCTAAATTTATTAGGTCTTTTTGCTATAATACTACTAATTCACTATTGGGATCTTCGCATATTAATAAAGTATGTACATTGTTTACAAAATTGTATGGATTTGACCCTAGTTCTATTAATTCCTAGAAATCTTGTGGGAATGATGTCTTATATGCTTCCCAAAGTACCTTAGTACTTTTTCCTAAAAATGTTTCTAAATATCTATACATAATTTCTGCATCTGGTTCTTGATTTCCCTGTATATGTTGTATGTAGTCTGCTACAACTACATTTTTCCATATGTCTATTTCATTATTCCATGCCTGAGGGTCATGAGCTAGTAAGTTTAAAATTTTTCCTTTATTACCACCTTCTTGTAATCTAATGGATTCTTCTATTGGCATTTTTTTTCCTCTAGGTTTTATGTTTTGTTCAATGTGAGTGTCTAGGTTTATTCTAAATACTCTATATCTTGATAAATTTCCTATTGTTACTGGTACTCTTTGAATACCGGTTGTTCTCTGGAAAGGGCTTGCAGTACTTGCTGCACTTTTCATAAATTCTTTTATACTTTCATCTATAATATAGATAGATTCCGAGTCTTCATCTTCTCGTTCCTTTTTATGTGTATAACCATAATTATCTTTTCTTAAATTACATTTTATAAAATGTTCTTTCATTTCTACAAGTTTTAAGTTTCCTAATTTACAGCCTGTGCATTTAAAAATCCTATTACTATTTATTTCGTAAAGGGCTTCTGCTTTCATTATAGCTTTAGGATGTGTTATATATGGTGTAAAATCCTACTCAGTACTCCCTCCTTCGTTATCCTTAATCCAGTGTAGTAGACAAGTTATAAAGATTAAAAGTGTATTTTCTCCCAATAAAACAAATTTTTTTATTTATATCCTGTTCAGAAATATTATTTAAGAAAGTCAAATGCAAGGAAGCCATACCTAGATAAGAATAAACATGTAAGAAAATATAACACCGGTAGAACCTACAAAAATAAATTAGAATGTTTTACGTACGAAAGAATGGAGCACTTAGCATACTTGTCCAAATTGCCAAAACCTCAACTATCTATGCAAATGGACGGAACCCATAATACCTATACAGACCATATACCAAAAGCAAAGGTAAGTTTTACTAATACTTGTGAAAAATTCTACCAACCATCGTATACACAAAGGAAATACTAGTTAGAGATTTAAACATAAAAGCAAACTTTGTGTTAGGATTAGATTTCATGATGCAAAAAATGGAGGATGTTTTGTTACCAAAAATTGGGTAATTTTTGCAAGTAATATTACTCACTCACCAGTACAGATAAAACCCCTGTTAACTAAATATCGTTTCCTTAAAGCTAAGACAAAAGAAAGAATCGAAAGCTCAAATGATCAAATAAAACAGGAAAGAATTTTAGAATGTGATAAAGGAGAAAATCATACTTG
Organism: Capsicum annuum; assembly: GCF_002878395.1. NCBI lineage: Eukaryota > Viridiplantae > Streptophyta > Magnoliopsida > Solanales > Solanaceae > Capsicum > Capsicum annuum. Next base: position 142,949,857 of record NC_061120.1, on the reverse strand, counting down.
TAATGTTAAGGTAACAGTGTATGATGAATTACAAGATCTATTGATAGTAGAAGAAATAGAAAATGACTATACATTAATAGAACTAGAAACAGAATTATACAATTTTATGAAAGGTATGCAATAGATAGGAGTAATTAAAGATCAAAAGACCTAGATAAAATAATACAAATCCTAGACAAACTAGAGATAATTGGAGAGAAAAACCTGCAACATTGGGACTCCAATCAAATTACCTACAAATTAGAAATAATTAATCTTGAATATATTATAACAACAGCATCTATAGACGCTACAAATGAAGACCTTGGGATTATTTGAGTCTCATAAATATGCTGAGTCTGTTGTGATAGTTCAAAATGAAGAATATTTAAACAACCTTGTAAAATACCTATATGTTCTAACATTTGTCCCTTTTCATTAGCAAGGTTTTCATTATCTTGTCTTAAAACCTCATTTGCGTGATTTAGTCTTTTAAAAGCTTCAGTCATGGAATAACAATGATCATAAAATATAAGCACAAATTTTTTCATCCTTTTTGTTACTAATTTTATTGTTGTTTGCCTTTAATATTGCTCCCCATCCTTGAAGGCTTCCATCTGTGTCGACAATTAAATAGTCTGTTTCTAATGGTAATGTTAAGTATGGGATATCTTGTATCATGTGCTTAAGTTGTTGGACTAGTTTTATGTCTTCTGTATTAAAAGTCTTTTATCCTGTTGATCATGTTTTAGAATATAGCGGTCCTGCTACTTTTCTTAAATCTATAATAAAAGTTCTAGCATAATTTAATAGTCCAAAAAATTTTGTAAATCTTTAGTCTTGTCTAATCTATTTGCATTTCTAAGATCTTTTTAGCTATGTGTAGTTGTAGAGACATGAGCCTCATGCATATTGAAATCATAGTAGTAGGTTTAAAAAGCCTAACTAGAAAAAATCTAGGAACTAAGGTATTAGTTACAATATATGATAACAGATGGTCATACTCGAAATGATCCATAATAGGAATAACAGCAGTAGACATGTCGACAAAGGGAGGACTATTTTATTGTAGTCTAGATTATATGATAAATTCTTTAGAATTTGGAAAATATATAAAGATAGGCATTCAGACTAAAGGATATGAAGAAATATATTATGGAAATAATTTATTAATATGTGTACGATTTATAGGAAAGCTTTCCACCAATAGTAGTATAAAATTCAATTTAAAGATAGATGATGTAGTAAGTATCATGGAAAATAAAGGTATTAAATTAATAAAGCCTTTAAAGATAAATTTAGAAGAATATACAGGATTAGAATGGAATCTAGAAAATTTCAGTAAGAAAGAAATATTGAAACCCACAGACCATTTAATATATACTAATAAAAAAGGAGACACCTTAGTAAGATTTACATATTATACATATATAAATGAAAGAGAGACAGATGAAGAGGCTGAGAAAAGTGAATATAATGATTACATGAATATAGAAATAATGGGATAAGATGGTTTTGAAGTAAATAAAGCTATAATGAAAGCAGAAGCCCAATACAAAAGAAATAGTAATAGTGTTGTTAAATTGACAGGATGTAAATTACGAAACTTAAAACTTGTAGAAATGAAAGAACATTATATAAAATATAATTTAAAAACAGATAATTATGGTTATACACATAAAAAGGAATGAAAAGGTGAAGACTCAGAATCAATCTATAGTATAGACGAAAGTATGTACAAAAAGCATTTTAAATAGTAAAATTTTACCATCAAAATTAATTATAAAATTACCAAAACCTCAATTGTCCTTGCAAATGGACGAAACCCATAATACCTATACAGACTATATACCAAAAGAAAAGGTAATTTTTATAAATACTTGTGGAAAATTCTATCAACCATCGTATACACTCAATGAAATACTAGTTAAAGATTTAAACATAAAAGCAGACTTTGTGTTAGGATTAGATTTCATGATGCAACATAATAGACTGAATAATAATAATGTAGACAGATAGTAATAATAATATAGTAATAATATAGTAATAATAATATAGACAGATAGTAATAATGATATAGTAATAATATAGATAGAAAACTAAGATGATGCACAAAGGGACTATAATAATAATAAAAAGCTAAATAAGATAATAAAAATAGTAAGCAGGAATAAACAACTGAAAAAGAGTTGATAAAATTTAAACAAGAAATAAGTAACTAAAGGCAAATAAGTAGATATGAAAAATAAAACAGAGTTAAAGCGGATGTGTTATATATGGTGTAAAATCCTACTCAGTACTCCCTCCTTCGTTATCAGTAATCCAATGTAGTAGACAAGTTATGAAGATCAAAGTGTATTTTCTTCCAATAAAATAAATTTTTTTATACCCTATTCATCTTTTTCTCTTCAGTTTTAGGTATTTTAGCAATATCTTCTTTAATCACAACCCGGGACAATAACAACAGTCATTTTTAATCTTCTTTTGACTTCTCAAATCTCTAGGAATTTACATATTAATCCATCATTACTGCTAAAATACTGAGAGAATAACCATATACTAGGGGTATATTTATAAATAATTTACTAATATTATAATATCGAACAACTGGCGGTAATCCGCACGGCTATCCAGATCTATAATATTTAAACATATGTACTAATAAGTAAATATGTACTAATAAGTTATTTACTAATGTTTACAAGATTGGAAAACTAGCAGTAATCTGCACGGTTATCTAGATCTATAATATTAAAAACACATCTGAAATAAAAATTGAACTTTATTAATTCAAATATAATTTACAAACTAGGGAGAAAAATTCAAAGATCTATGTAACGACTACTTACATGTCTTAAGGAAGAAGTGAGGTTTTCCTTTTGGGAGTCCCCCAAAAGCTAGTGGCTCCCAAAAAATGAAGAAATAAAGACTAATATACACTACACACTCTTTTTATTTGAACAAAACTTAGAACTTTATGAACAAAAAGTTTTAGAAGACTATTTTCTCACTCTTGATTTTTTCTATTACTTCTCTCTATCTTTCTATGTTTAAGTCTTCCATAAGGTGGTATTTATAGATATTTTTTGGACTTCAAATCTTTACTTCAATGTCCTTGATAAAATTTTTGCATGACTTTAGCAAATTAGATGGGTCCCACGATCACGTGGCTATGTCTTTACTTTAATTTCGATCCATTCATTTATTTATCTGTTATATCATTGCATATGCCTCTTATTTTATCCGTTGTAAACATTTTCATTGCTAACGTATCTAGACTATGTAATGCTTCTAAGTCAAAATCCATGCCTGAATCATTGTCTGCATTTGGGTCTTGGACAAATTGATCCATGGCCGAATTGTAGTCTTGATCATACTTGTCACTATCTCCGTCTGATAGTCCCAGTCTTGTTCCTATTCTGAGTGGTCTTGTTTCTTCTCTTGAAATTCTAGATCTTGGTTCTGGTAGTTCTAGATTCATTGATATTTCTTTGGGCAGTTGCTCAGCTAACAATTTTTTTATTAAGTCTTGTTTTTTCATTTTTCTTTTTACTTAAAGAAAAACCATTCTTAGTCCGGGAAGAACTTCCTTCATCTATTATCTGAGTACCTGTGGTCTTGAAACTGGCTGGGAGTATTCTCCCTACACTTTTTGGCAAAGTGCCAGCCATCAATAGATTTGATGAATCTTTACCAACCACCATTTGAGCTGGACTAGCTGTATCATTACCCGATAAAGTAGGTCTTTCTGCATTTATTGGAGAATGCACACCCATTAACGGATTTGAGGAGATCTTACCAGCTACCGTTTGAGCTGGACTACCTGTATCTTTACTCGATACAGTAGGTTTTCTATTTTTTAATAAGATGGAGAACTTTTTGGGATTATTTGAGTCTCACAAATCTTCTGAGTCTGTTGTGATAGTTCGAAATGAATAATCTTTATACGATCTTGGAAAATACCTATATGTTCTAACATTTGGCCCTTTTCATTTACAAGGTTTTCATTATCTTGTCTTAGAACCTCATTTTCGTGATTTAGTCTTTTAAAAGCTTCAGTCATGGAAGAATAATGATAACAAAATATAATTTTGTCTGTGTCTTTATTAATATTATATTGGGGAACTTCTTTCATATTTGGTCTTAGGGATGAATGATATAATAATTTGGCCCTAAATTTCTACGAGCATAATCTAATGCCTCTGTTAAATCATCAAAATCTTTATAGAGAGGGGTTGCATAGTCTTTAACAAAATCCATTACCTCTATCCATGTCTGAAATACTCTCTATGTCTTTTCCCTAAGAACAACATAAATTTTGAATCTGTTAGTACTGTTTTTCTTGGTAAAATAATAACTTAAAGCATTTAGAACTGAAACAAAATATCTAATGTCTCTAGGTGTCTTGTTGTAGGAAATCCATAAGTTATCGATCAGGGAGGTCTGTCATTTGTCCACTCTTACATCTGGTCTCAGTTTGAAAGTCAGATTGGATGGCTCATAACTGACAAGATTGTGAGGTCCGAAGATCAGTCTTTCTAATTTCAGAGCCTCCAACATTGCTAGTGGCTTGTATCGAGTGTTGCTTAGTAATTTGTTTAACTAGTCTTGAGAGGATGAGACTTCCGCCTTTCCTTTGTCTTTGCCTGTATTCATACTGAAGCAAAAATTGTTAGTTGTCTTCTTTTATTAGTCTACTTAGTTAATCTGCTAGGTTCTTATCTTTTTCTTTAATATTTTCTAGAACAATATTGTAAATAGAAGTGGCATCTAAGAAATTTAACCACCTCCTTTTACTACTATTCTTTTCTTTTATTTTCTGATAGAATTTTACTATAGCCTCGCAATCTGTTCTTACTAATATTTTGGGTTTATTTAATAAATAAAGCTTAAAACTATTTAAACCATAAATTATTGCTAGTGTTTCTGCATCTATACTACTTAGATAGCCTTTTTCTTTATATTTTTCACTTGCATAAGCACAAATTTTTTCATCCTTTTTGTCACTATATTTATTGGGTTTTGCCTTTAATATTGCTCCCCATCCTTGAAGGCTTCCATCTGTCTCGACTATTAAATAGTTCATTTCTAATTGTACTATTAAGTATGGGATATCTTGTATCATGTGCAAAAGTTGTTGGACTAATTTTCTGTCTTTGAAATTAAAAGTCTTTTGTCCTGTTGATCCTGCTTGAGAATATAACAGTCCCGCTACTTTTCCTAAATCTTTAATAAACCTCTAACATAATTTAATACACCTAAAATTTTTTGTATAACTTTAGTCTTGTCTAATCTATTTGACATTTCTAAGACATTTTTAGCTATGTGTGGTTGTAGTATTATTCTACCATCTCCAATGACTACTCCTAAAAAGTTAATATTATTTTTAAATAATTTCATCTTCTTTCTACTTATAATTATTCTATTATCTACATATAATTTAAAAACATGTTTTAAATGTCCTAAGTGTTCCCTAATATTATTACTAATGACTAGAATATCATCTACATAAACCAATACAAAATTTTTATAGTCTCCAAAATACTATCCATTTCTCTTTGAAAAATTAGAGGAACTGTCTTTAATCTGAATGACATCCACTCAAAATGTCCTTCTAAACATGTAAAGGTTGTCCATTCTATACTTTCTTCATGCATCTTAATCTGCCAATATCTGAATTTACAATCAAATTCACTGAATATGTTCTTCCTTGTATTATGTTTATTAATTCTGTTTTGTCTGGTAACTTATACCTATCCGTTACAGTATTATCATTTATTCTTTTGTAGTTTATTACCATTCTAGCTTTTCCTCTTACTATTTCACTATGGCTTCGTACTATGAAAGCTGATGATCTATGTCTTGATTTGGATCTTCTAATTATCCCTAATTCTAGTAGCTTTTTTATTTGTATTTCAAAATCTTTAAGGTCTTCATTTGTAGCTTCTATAGATGTTGTTTTTATAGTATATTTTTGATTAATTATTTCTAATTTGAAGGTAATTTAATTAGAGTCCCAATGTTCCAGGGGTTTCTCTCCATTTATCTTTAGTTTGTCTAAGGTTTGTATTATTTTATCTAGGTCATTTTGATCTTTAATTACTCCTAGCTGTTGCATACCTTTCCTAAAATTGTATAACTTTGTTTCTAGTTCTATTAATGTATGGTCTTTTTCTATTTCTTCTACTATTAATAGATCTTGTAATTCTTCATACATTGTTACCTTATCATTACAAGTACAATTTTCTCCTTTATCACATTCTAGAATTCTTTCCTGTTTTATTTGATCATTTGAGCTTTCGATTCTTTCTTCTGTCCTATCTTTAAGGAAACGATATTTAGTTAACAGGGGTTGTGTCTATACTGGTGAGTGAGTAATATTACTTGCGAAAATTACCCAATTTTTGGTAACAAAACATCATCTATTATTTTGCATCATGAAATCTAATCCTAACACAAAGTTTTCTTTTATGTTTAAATCTCTAACTAATATTTCGTTGAGTGTATATGATGGTTGGTAAAAATTTTCACAAGTATTAATAAAACTTACCTTTGCTTTTGGTATATAGCCTGTATAGGTATTATGGGTTCCGTCCATTTGCATGGATAGTTGAGGTTTTGGCAATTTTTTAATTAATTTTGATATTAAAATTCTACTATTTAACATGTTTTTGTACATCCTGAATCAACTATAGCTAATGTCTAGAACTCATAGTCTTGAATTTTTGCTTTTGCTAAAACTTTGACTGTACTTATCTTCTTTTCTTCATTACATACCATTCCTTCAAACAATATATTCATTGATTTTTTCCGTTTAACTTTGTTATTTTTGACAGATGTATTTAATAATTATACCTATACTAAGTCTTCTTCTCGAATTATCTCTTTACTGTACACTCTTATTTCTAATATTTTTAGTCTTTCATCTAATTCTTATATTCTTTCTTCTATTGTTCTGGTTATTGGTTCCTTGTTGTAAAATTTATTTAAATTATATTATTTTTATTTTGGAGTTTCTGAGATTTCTGAGCTTTTCCCGATACATTTTATGCATCCTTTCTTGTAACAATTCCTACATTTTGCCCTTTTATTTTTACTTGATAACCATTTATAAAAACAACACTAATTACTGTCTAATCCTTTTCCTTCCTCAAATTTATGTTCACATTCTTCTCTCAAATTTACTAAATCATAGTAGTCTAAGTTTGTATTTTCTAATCCTATTTCATTTATAAACTTCTCTTCTCCAGAATATGAAGAATCATATTTGTTTATTTCTTCTTCAAAAACTTCTATACTTCTGATAGAGTATATTCTTTCATTATTTGACATATATTCGTCTACAATTATTAAATTTTCATGTACATCTTCTATTAATTATGCATTCCTAGATCTATTATTGATTCTTTTTGGACAAGTATTACCTAAGTGCTCTATGCTTCCGCAGATAAAACATTCTAATTTATTTTTGTAGGTTCTACCGGTGTTATATTTTCTTACCTGTTTATTCTTATCTAGGTATGGCTTTCTTGCATTTGATTTTCTCAAATAATATTTCTTCTTAGGGCGACAGTCTTTTTATATGCCTTTCTATATTTTTTTCTTTTTATAATCTTGGTCAAAATGTTGTGTAGTATATATGTTTTTACAATAATCTATATCACTTCTTTTTTAATCTTTATATTTGTATATTTTTCTTGTAATATATCCATTACATGTTGTATTCTTTATCCAATTGACCATAGGTTATTTGAGTTTTGCATTACTCCTTCTCTCTTGGCCCATTTTTCTTCTATCTCTCTTCCTAGAGTCCCAGTATTTATTAAATAATCTAGTTCCTAAAGTCTGATCGAACAAGTTCCCACTAATTGTACAATAATAAAAATAGTCATTTAGAAATTCTTTAATCCTTGACCAATTATTAATACATAGTTGTTCTAAATTTATTAGGGCTTTTTGCTGTAGTACTACTAATCCACTATTGGGATCTTCGTTGTTAATAGAGTATGTACTTTGTTAACAAAATTGTATGGATTTGACCTTAGTTCTATTAATTCTTGTAAATCTTGTGGGAATGATGTCTTATATGCTTCCCAAAGTACCTTAGTACTTTTTCCTAAAAATATTTCTAACTATCTATACATAAGTTCTGCAATGGTTCTTGATTCTCCTGTATATGTTGTATGTAGTTTGCTACAACTACATTTTTCTATATGTCTATTTCATTATTCCATGCCTGAGCTGGAAAGGGCTTACAGTACTTACTGCACTTTCCATAAATTATTTTATACTTCCATCTATACTATAGATTGATTCTGAGTCTTCACCTTTTTGTTCCTTTTTATGTGTACAACCATAATTATCTGTTCTTAAATTACATTTTATAAAATGTTCTTTCATTTCTACAAGTTTTAAGATTCCTTATTTACAGCCTGTTCATTTAAAAACGCTATTACTATTTATTTCGTATAGGGCTTATGCTTTCATTATAGCTTTATTTACTTCAAAACCATCTTTTACATTATTTCTATATTCATGTATTCATTATATTCACTTGTCTCAGCCTCTTCATCTGTCTCTCTTCATTTGTATATATGTAATCTATAAATCTTGTTGAGATGTCTCCTTTCTTATTAGTATTCATTAAATGATCTGTGGGTTTTAATATTTCTTTCTTACTGAAATTTTCTCGATTCCATTCTAATCCTGTATATTCTTTTGAATTTATCTTTAAAGGCTTCATTAATTTAATACCTTTATTTCTCATTATACTTAGTACATCATCTATCTTTAAATTGAATTTTATACTACTATTGGTGCCAAGCTTTCCTATAAATCCTACACTTATTAATAAATTATTTCCATCATTCATTTCTTCATATCCTTTAGTCTGAATTCCTATCTTTATATATTTTCCAAATTCTAAAGAATTTATCATATAATCTGGAATGCAATAAAAAAGTTCTCCATTTGTCGACATGTCTACTTCTGTTATTCCTATTATGGATCTTTTCGAGTCTGACCATCTATTATCATATACTGTAACTAATACCTTAGTTCTTAGATTTTTTCTAGTTAGACCTTTAAAACCTACTACTATGAGTCCCATATGTATAAGGCTCATGTTTGACTTGGCAATCTATCTTAAATATTCTGGACTTATTAAATTTACACTAGCACTATCATTTTCAATTACGCATAATTGCTCTTCCCTATAATGTTTATATAATTGTGCCATTGAAAACATTCCTTCATTGTATAAAGTCTTAGCACTTAATAGTTTTAATTTGTTTTGTTGAAAATACTGTATGTCTTTGTCCAAGTTTACTATCTCTTCTAGTTGTTGTCTTGAAATAATTTTTGATCTATTTATAATTCTGGATAACATGTTGGTTGTTAGTCTTTCTTGGGTGAAGCTTGGTCTTGGTTTGTATTGTCTGTTCACGGATGTGGAAAAAAGGTCCTTGCTTTTGGTTTGGTTTTTATAAATTCTTCTTTTTCTTTTTGGGGAGTTATTTTTATCTTTTTTAATTGTTCTATTAGTTCTTCTATATTTTGTCTTGACTGTATTCTTGTTTTTCCTTTTCCAAGTTTTTATTAAGTTCTAATAGTAATAAAATTATAATATTATTCTATTTTATGATTAAGGAGTCTCTTTTTCCCTTAGGCTGATGGTTTGATAATCCTTCGAGATTTGGTTGAATCTGTGTTGTCTTTTATAACATTGCTAGATAAAGTTTATCTTTTAGTAAATCACTCATGAAAGTATTATATTTTTATTTGGTTAATTTCTTTTCGTGCCTCTTGTAGTACTAACTTTATTTCAGAATTTTCTAGGTTACACTTGTCTTTATTAATTAAATCTTTGAATTTCTTATCTAATTCTGCTTGTTGATTTTTTAAGAAATCAAAATTAATTCTCTTTTACCTAACAGTTTCTTTTGTTTGTTTTGCAGGTCTTCTAATGTCTCTAAAGTTTTCAATATTTTTGTATTTTCCTGTTGAACTTTCTCTCCTAGATTTATTATAAAGTCTATAATATTATTTAGTTGAAAATCTTCTCCATGCAAAATATGTTCTCCATTACTAAAATTACATTTAATTAATGAATCATCTTTTATTCATCCCTTCCTCTTTTCTGCTTTTATTTGCAAATCTAGATATTCTATTTTCTTTAAGAAATCTATTGTAATATTCTTATCCTTGCAAAAACGTCTCTCTAGTGCATTCTTCTCTAATTGATTTTATTCTGATTTTCCAATAATCTATGCAATATCCAATTTGTTCTAATTTAATTTTTAACAAGAATAAATGGTCTATACAGCCTAAAAGTTCTTCGCGATCTGGAAAATAATAGCTTTTGGCAAATCTATTGATTCTACTACTTTTATTCCTTCTGTTAAATCTTGCTCCTTTTTTAGAATTCGGTTAAAATGTTTTAAGTTTTTATATAAGTAATTGTATGGTCTTTGAACTTGTCTAGCAAATGCATGCATTTTCATATACTTTTACTTATTTTTGCCCTAAAGGAATATCTACCCTGTTACACCGTTTCTTTAGATAAGTTATCCTTTTATTGTAATATGCTATGTCGATTCTAATTCTTTGTAAATCCCATCTTATTTCACTTAAGTATTCTTTGAATAATTCTGATTGTGAGGGTTGTATAGTAGTTAATAATTCCAAGAAATTACTCAAAACTACTTATAGTTCTTCTTTTTCTGTCCTCTGTTTTATTTCTTCGTTTAAAAATCAATATCTGAATCGTATATCATTATAGAAATAATGGAAGAAGATGGTTGTGAAGTAAATAAAGCTATAATGAAAGCAGAAGCCCTATACGAAATAACTAGTAACAGCGTTTTTAAATGCACAAGCTGTAAATAAGAAATCTTAAAACTTGTAGAAATGAAAGAACATTTTATAAAATGTAATTTAAGAATGGATAATTATGGTTATACACATAAAAAGGAACAAAAAGGTGAAGACTCAGAATCAATCTATAGTATAGACGAAAGTATAAATGAATTTATGGAAAGTGCAGCAAGTACTGCAAGCCCTTTCCAGAGAACAACCGGCATGCAAAGAGTACCAGTAACAATAGGAAATTTATCAAGATATAGAGTATTTAGAATAAATCCAAACACTCAAGTTTAACAAGGCATAAAACCTAGAGGAAAAAGAATGCCAATAGAAGAACCCATTAGATTACAAAAAGGTGGTAATAAAGGAAAAATTTTAAACTTACTAGCTCATGACCCTTAGGCATGGAATAATGTAATAGACATATGGAAAAATATAGTTGTAGCGTACTACATACAACATATACAGGGGAATCAAGAACCAGGCGCAGAAATTATGTATAGATATTTAGAAACATTTTTAGGAGAAAGTACTAAGGAACTTTGGGAAGCATATAAGATATCATTCCCACAAGATTTCCAGGAATTAATAGAACTAGGGTCAAATCCATACAATTTTGTAAAAAAGGTATATGCTTTATTAATAGGCGAAGATCCCAATAATGGATTAGTAGTATTATAACAAAAAGCCATAATACATTTAGAACAACTAAGTATTAATAATTGGTCAAGGATTAAAGAATTTCTAAATGACTATTTTTATTACTGTACAATTAGTAGAAACTCGTTTGATCAGAATTTAGGAGCTAGATTCTTTAATAAATTTCTAGGAGATCTAGGAAGAGAGATCGAAGAAAAATGGGCCAAGAGAGAAGGAGTAATGCAAAACCCAAACAACCAATGGTCAATAGGACAAAGAATACAAAATGTAATGAATATATTACAAGAAAAATGTACACATATACAGATACAAAAACAATTAAAAAGAAGTGATACAAATTTTTGTAAAAATATATATACTACACAACTTTATGACCAAGATTATAAAAATAAAAAATATAGAAAGGAATAGAAAAAAGACTATCGTCTTAAGAAGAAATATTATTTAAGAAAATCAAATGCAAGGAAGCCATACCTAGATAAGAATAAACATGTAAGAAAATATAACACCAGTAGAACCTACAAAAATAAATTAGAATGTTTTACCTACGGAAGCATACAGCACTTAGCAAATACTTGTCCAAAAAGAAACAATAATAGATCTAGGAATGCACATTTAATAGAAGATGTAAATGAAAATTTAATAAATGTAGATGAATATATGTCAGATAATGAAAGTATATACTCTATTAGAAGTATGGAAGTTTTTGAAGAAGAAATAAATAAATCCGATTCTTCAGATTCTAAGAGGAATTTATAAATGAAATAGATTAGAAAAGAAAAACTCAGACTACTATAATTTAGTAAATTTGATAGAAAAATATGAATATGAATTTCAGGAAGGAAAAGAATTAGACAGTAATCAGTATTGTTTTTGTAAGTGGTTTCCAAGTAAAAACAAAAGGGCAAAATATAGGTAATGTAACAAGGAAGGATGCATAAAATGTATAGAGAAAAGCTCAGAAATCTTAGAAACTCCAAAATCAACAAATAATTTAAATAGATTTTACAACAAGGAACCAATAACTAGAACAACAGAAGAGAGAATATTAGAATTAGAAGAAAGACTAAACTCGAATCTGGTACTCGGAACACTACATGGTGCTCATAATCCTGAAGGACCACAAGCTAACCCATGACTGATACCTATACTTGTATACTACATAAAATACTGAATAATGCAGAAAGATGCACTGAAAGGCCATAAAGTTCAATACTGAACATAATCTAAATAATATAACATCTGTGTTAGGTAATAGAATACTCAAAACAAAACTGGAAATACTGTCTGAACATAATAGTCTAGAAAGCCTCTAACTAACTGAACTTTCTGAGTAAGGAGTTGTTGGGACATGTCCCCAAAAAACACCAACTGAAAAAATAACTAGTAAGAAAATAAATAAATAATCATGCCCTCGAAAGATGAGGACTCACTTCTAACTCTAACTGTTGAGACTAGAATGTACTGTTGCTTTGGAGCTCATGTCTCTAAACCTATGGTATAAAACACCAAAGCGCAAATGCACCAGTACTTTGAATGTACTGGTACGTATATGAGGTAGGCTAAATGCATGGGGTTCATATGCATGAACAATAATAATAACTGACTGACTATCATGAGCGTGAGAATACATGCATGAGACATAATAAATGACACTAATACCGTGAATACATGATTTCTGAATTTGAATATTGATAGCATAACATACTAATAACTGATATAACTGATAGCATAAGTGACTATAGCTAATAGTCCTAAATCTAATGGAACTATCTGAGTTGAATGTATCTGAAAGTCCTGAAATCTGAAGAACTATCTAAGTTCTTTTATTGAGACTGACATTGAAACTATGGGAGGTAGTTATTTAACTGACATGCCCCTAATACGCTATTATGGCTGCGTTGGTGTCCAATATGTAACCCCAATTGGAAGGGTGTCAATACCGCGCCACTACTAAGGATAAGTTGTAGGTGACCCTCATCTGATGGTGTCCCCAAAAGAGAATGGTGAGGACCTTATCTAACAGTGCTTATTCATCTCATTAACCCTCACCAAATAGTGTTGATGTCTTAACCTATGCTAGCTACATAGTTCTCGAATGCAAGGATGACTTCTAAGGATTACACCCTTATCTGACAGTGTGTGTCCCTATACTTGGGTTCACTCGGTGCTAATTTCTACTCCCATTTGATTAGACACTAAACATAATTTACTGAACTAAACATGGACTGAGTTACTGAATTTCGTTAACTGATGGAATACTATTGATATCTGACAACTAACTGAGTTCATGAGATCATGGAGATTTCCGGAGTCATAAGACTTTCTGAAGTCTAAGAATCATTGTTTGACTGAGAGTATCATGAAAACATGACATGTATCTAGGCACACAGCTAGTGTTTCGGGTACAAGTACCCCCAGGACTCGATGGAAAGAAACTGACATAGCATGACTTACTTGAACACATGACTAACATCATAATCCATGGTAAATTTATTGAAGCATTTTATCAAACATGTGATAGGCATAAACTTGTACATACATGGGGATTTCATGATATCATGCTATTTAGACACTTTACCTTCATCTAGGCATTTAATCAAACATATTGTAGGCATGGTACATGTAAACATCATTGTACAAAAATTAAACATCATGGTCACATTCTAATTTCATCATTCAAGGGTTTAGTCATAGGTTTGCATGAATCTATATCTATAATAATTAAACCCACATAGAAATTATCACCCAACATGGAGTAAAATTCAATTTCTCATTTATCAACATGAACAAGAACAGACCATTCATGAAATCATAAAGAAAATTCATAACTTGAATTTAGAAAATGGATTCTTGGGCTTCATGGACAAAAGGAGTCCCTGAATGAACACTATACATACCTGGATTGAGTTTTTTGATGTTCTTGAACTTGCGAGATTTGAATCTCTTAGTTCTTGGAGAAGATTTTGATGATGTTCTTGGGATTAATCTTGAGAGAAAACCCTAGTTTTTGTTGTTGTTGAAATAATAATGACCAAATGAGCTAGGGTCGGATATAATAAGGTATATATAGGAAGGTTGTAAATAACCAAAATACCTCTATTAAAATGACTGAAAATAGCTGAATATTTTATGCGATGGTGGGGTGCAATAGTTCGTCGCTTGTTCGACAGTACATCGGACCTCTCTATCGAATAGGACTAGAATTGGGACCTACTTCCTTCATTCTATGGTGGGGTGCAATGGTTCATCGCTGGGTCAACGATTCGTTGGACCTCACCGTCCTACTCTTCTAGAGAACTGACTTACTGCCTCAATGCGATGGTGGGGTGCAACGGTCCATCGGGCCTCTCCATTTTAATCTTCCAGTGATTTGGCTTACTACCTCGATGTGACGATGGTGTTCGATGGTCCATCGCTTATCCGACGGTCCATCAGACTACACCGTTGCTCCTGAGCGATTTTACTGCTTTCTGTATTTTGGACTTAACTTCCTCATATGACACCGGATTTTGATGAAATTGGTATCGATGAAAAACTTATTCAATTTCCCACGTGATAGAAAATGAAAATCGTAAAAATACTACGTGTACATAAATGGATTTGCATTTCAAATAAATCTCTAACATCCTTGAGATGATTAAAAGCTAAGAAAAAGGCACAGGTATTACAATATCTCCCCCTTAAGAACATTCATCCTCGAATGAGACTGACTGATAGGGGAAATAATAAGTTGAACATGAATTGAACATGAATAACTGGAGCATGATCTCATGACTGACATGACTGACAAGCTGAACACATAATAATGAACATGTATATCGGATGCATGCGTAACTGATTCATGAATGCATGACTGAGTGTTCTGAGGAACTAAGTTTTTCTCACAATGAGAATGGATTTCTGATGCATAATTATATAGTTGAACTGATACATGAATGCATGACTGAATATGCAATGGTACTTGATACCAATTTTGTGATGAACACTAAACATGAAACTGAGCAAGCTTAAGGAGAACTATTACCTTGAGCTTTATCTGAGTTGGTGGAGAAGAGGTGAAGATACTTGGTATGTATGTCTTCTCATGCTTCCCAAGTAGCTATCTCGATGGATTGATTTTACCAAAAAACTTTAACTAGAGGGACTTCTTAGTTCCTTAATCTACAAGTCTAATAGTCTAGGATTTCAACTGGGATCTCTTCGTAAGAGAGGCTATTCTGAACATCTATGCTCTGAATAACGACTACAACTGTTGGGTCACCTATACACTTCTTGAGCAAAGAGAAATGGTAGACTGGATGAACTGAAGTTAGATCTAAAGGAAATTCAAACTCATAAGCTACCTTGCTAAAGCGACTAAGAATCTTGAAGGGACTGACATATCGGGGACTGAGCTTTCCTTTCTTACCGAACCGCTTCACTCCCTTCATGGGAGAAATCTTTAGATAGCTATGATCACCAATCTCAAACTCGAGATCCTTTCTACGAACATATGCATAAGACTTCAGTCGGCTCTGAGCAGCCTGGAGTCTTTCTCTAATAAACTATACTTTTTCTAAGGCATAGAACACCAAGTCAGGCCCTATAACTGGGGCCTCACTAACTTCAAACAAACTGATTGGAGATTTACATCTCTTACCATAGATAGCTTTGAATGGAACCACTCGAATACTGGAATGATAGCTATTGTTGTATACAAATTCAATCAAAGGAAAGTGAATATCCCAACTTCCCTCGAAATCAATTGCACACTCCCTTAGCATATCTTCTAAAGTCTGAATGGTCCTTTCTGCTTGACCATCTGTCTGAGGATAAAAGGCGGTACTAAGATGAACGTAGGTACGAAGACCCTTTTAGAATACTTTTTAGAAATGAGACGTGAACTGGGAACCTTTGTCTGAGATAATAGCCAACGGAACACTATGTAATCTGACCAACTCCCAAATATAGAGTTTAGCGTAATCCTCGGCTGAATAGAGGTATGAACTGGAAGAAAATGGGCTAATTGGGTCATCCTATCTACAATGACCCAAACTAAATCATGTTGATGACGAGTTTGAGGCAAACCCGTCACGAAGTCCATGTTCACTTCTTCCCACTTCTAAGTAGGACTAATGAACTCCTGTATAGAACCACTAGGCTTCTGATGCTCTATCTTAACCTGCTGACATGTAGAGCACTTATCCACAAACTCTGTAATATCTCTCTTCATCCCACTCTACCAATATATCTCCCACAAGTCACGATATATCTTAGTGTCCCCTGGATGAATAGAGTAGCGTGCACCATGAGTTCAACAAGAATTTGCTGCCTTAAGTCATCTACACCTAGAACACATAGACGACCCTGACAACGAAGAACACCATCTCCCCCTTGGGAGAAAACCTCTACTTTTTAATTCTGAACTGACTCTTTCAACTTGACAAGGATGGGATCTCTATCTTGTTTTTCTTTCACCTTAGAAAATAGAGATAATTTTGAACTACTATGAACACATACACCACCATCTGAAGAATCGACTAAGAGAACGCCTAGTCTGGCAAGCTGATGGACTTCCTGAGCTAACTTCTTCTTACTATTTTCTACATGAGCAATAGTGCCCATAGACAGCCTACTGAGAGCATCAGCCACTACGTTGGCCTTGCCCTGAAGATAAAGGACACTCATGTCATAATCTTTCAAGAGCTCTAACCACCTTCTCTAACAAATATTGAAATCTTTCCGAGAAAATACATACTGAAGACTCTTATGATCTGTGAAGACATCTACTGAACACCGTAGAGATAATGCCTCCAAATCCTCAAGGCAAAAACTATGGCTGCTAACTCAAGATCATGAGTAGGATAATTCTTCTTATGGGGTTTAAGATGTCTGGAGGCGTAGGCTATGACCTTACCATACTGCATAAGGACAAAACCTAAACCTACTCTGGATGTATCACAATATACCACAAACCCATCTAAACCATCTGGAAGAGCTAAGACTGGAGCTAAGCTGAGTCGAGTCTTTAATTCCTAAAAAATCTTCTCACAAGGATTTGACCACCGAAACTTGACTTTTTTCTGAGCCAATCTGGATATAGGGGATGTAATAGAAGAAAATCCCTCAACAAATCGTTTGTAATAGCCAGCCAAACCTAAGATACTCCTGATATCTGATGGAGAGACAGGGTGAGGCCAGTTTCTTACTAGTTTGGTCTTTTGAGGATCTACTCTAGTGCCATCACCGAAAATAATATGGCCAACAAATGCTACTGTTCTTAGCCAAAATTCACACTTACTGTATTTGGCGAATAACTGATGATCTCTGAGAGTCTGAAGTACTGTTCTGAGATGGGTTGTATAATCGCGCTCACTATGAGAATAGACCAGAACATCATCTATGAAGACTATGATGAACATATCCAATTACTGCTTGAACACACGGTTCATCAAGTCCATAAAAATGGTTGGGGCATTGGTAAGACCAAAAGATATGAATAGAAATTCGAAGTGACCATACCGAGTACGGAAAGCTGTCTTTGGAATGTCATATTCTCTGACTCTGAGCTAAAGATAACCAGATTTGAGGTCTATCTTAGAGAAATAACTGGCACCCTGAAGTTGGTCAAACAAGTCATCGATTTTAGGAAGAGGATACTTGTTTTTGACCGTGACCTTATTGAGTTGACGGTAGTCTATACATATTTTAAGAGAACTGTCTTTCTTGTGTACGAATAAGACTGGTGCGCCCTACGGGGAAATATTAGGCCTAATAAATCCTTTATCTAGGAGATCCTTTAACTATTCTTTCAATTCTATGAGTTCTACTAGTGCCATTCTGTATGGCAGGATAGAGATTGGCTGAGTATCTAGAAGAAGATCAATGCCGATGTCTATTTCCCTTTCGGAAGGAATTCTTGGAAGATTTTCGAGAAAGACATCAAAATATTCATTCACAACTAGGAATGATTTAAGAGTGGAAGTTTCGGAACTAGTGTCCTTAACTCGAACAGGATGATAGACCCATCCCTTTAATATCATTTTCCTTACCCGAAGGTAGGAAACAAGCTGACCTCTAAAAACTGATACACTACCCTTTCACTCATGGATTGTTTCATTCTGAAACTAAAACTAAAGTATTCTATTGCTGCAGTCAAATGTGGCATAGTCAGAATGTAGCCAATCCGTGCTGAGAATGACATCAAAATCAGTTATCTCTAATTCGACTAGATCTGCTGAAGTGACTTTCTGAAATATCATACCTGGGCAGTTCCTGTATACCCATCGGGCTATGATGGTTTTACCCACTGGGGTAGAGACTGAAAAGGGATCTTCTAGAATCTTGGGACTGATTCCAAAATCAAATGCTATATAGGGAGTAACAAAAGACAAAGAAGCTCTTGGATCTAGCAAAGAGTAAACATGCACATGAAAGATCTGTAACGTAACAATAAATGCATCAATAGAATTTTCCTAATCTTATCAAGCCTAAAGAGCATAGAGATGATTGGAGCATTGCCCACTAGTAGTACTAGAGGTGGCACCGTGCTGATTTAGGCTATCGAACAGAGTTGAGGAACGAAGATGACTCTGATAACCTGACTGAGGGCAGTCTCTGACTCTATTGTCTGGCTTGCCACAACCGAAATAGACATCGCTACCAGCTCTGCACATACCTTTGTGGTTCCTACCACAAGTCTGACAAAGAGGATTAGTTTGGGCACTACTAACACTACCCTGGGTCTTAGAGCCTGGCGCTCTATCTCTGTTTCCCTCTCTGAACTAAGGAACTAGAGCACTAGTTGTAGAAGGAGATGGAACTAATGACTTAGGATAAAACTAAGAACAGTTTTCTCCTTCTGATTTAGGCTGAGCGAAGTTGAAACAACCTGTCTTTGCTCTCTTATTCTGCGTCTCCCTCATCTTAATATCTTGCTCCTCTATCTGCTAGCACGGGTCAGAAGTATGGCTAAGGTTATGTCACTATTCAGCATGGGGGATCTGCACTCATTAACCACGCTATCATTCACCCCTCAAACGAACTTACTTATCCTTGCCCTGCTATCTACAACTAAATGAGGTGCATATTTGGCTAATTGAGTAAACTTAAGAGAATACTCTTTCACCATCATATTTCCCTACCTGAGGTTGATGAATTCTAGCACCTTAGCTTCTCTTAGCTCTAGGAGAAAGAATCTATCAAGGAACGCTGAAGCAAAATCCTCTCACTCAACTGACCTTACATCATCTACCCTTTCTAACTCCCACTGCTTGAACCAAGTATGAGCAATATCCTGCAACTGATATGCAGCTAGCTCAGGACTTTCAACAGAAGTTACCCCCATAATATCTGTCACCTTCTGAACCTGATCTAGGAATTCCTGAGGGTCCTCGTCTGTCTTAGACCCGAGAAAGGTTGAAGGATTCATTCAGGTGAAGTCTCAAATTCTGGCTGCAACTAAATTGGCCACTAGGTTGGCCGGAACAATAGCTGGCCGTTCATTCTGAGCAGCAACTGATTGAGCAAAAGTAGTGAATATGGTCCTGAACTCCGCATGAGAAACATGATCGCCCAAAGGCTCTTTGGGCTGAGGGGCTGACAAATTTCTTCTTTTGGGAGGCATATTCTGAAATAAAGAAAAGAAGCAGATTAGACTAAGAGATTGATTGTGGATTAGACTGAGAGATTGACTTGAGATTATGCTCACTAGTACGACATGAATACTGAAAAAAGGGAAATTGTTCCTAAATATATTATTGCCTCCTTCACATAAATGTGGCGCACAACACAGCCATATACAAGACTACTAGATGCGGCTTTTAGACTTTCTAGAATTCTATTGAACCTCAAGCTCTGATTCCAAGTTTGTAACACCCCGAATATGGTACCCAAACTACTACACGGTGCTTGTGACCCCAAGGGACCACAAGCTAACCCATGACTGATATTTGTACCTATATACTGCATAAAATACTGAATAATGCGGAAACATGCACTGAAAGGCCATAAGGTTCAATATTGAACATAATCGTAATAATATAATATCTGTGTAGGGTAATAGGATACCCAAAACAAAAGTGGAAATACTGTCTGAACATAATAGTCTAGAAAGCATCTAACTGACTAAACTGTTTGAGTAAGGAGTTGATGGGACATGTTCCCAACTAACTCCAACTGATAAACTAACTAGTAAGAAAATAAATAAATAATCATGCCCTCAAAAGATGAGGACTCACTTCTAACTCTGACTGTTGAGACTGGAATCTACTGTTGCTCTAGAGCTCGTGTCTATGAACCTATGGTTTAAGACACCATAGCACAAATGCATCAGTACTTTGAATGTACTGGTATGCATATGAGTTAGGTTAAATATATGGGGTTCATATGCATAAACATAGTAATAACTAACTGACTATCATGAGCGTGAGAATACATACATAAGACATAATAACTGACACTAATACCATGAATACATGATTTCTAAATCTGAATACTAATAGCATGACATAATGATAACTGATATAACTGATAGCATGAGTGACTGTAGCTAATAGTCCTAAATTTAATGGAACTATCTAAGTTTTGTACTGTATCTGAGTTGACTGTATCTGACAGTCCTGAAATTTGAAGAACTATCTGAGTTCTCTTACTGAGACTGACACTGAAACTATGAGAGGTAGTTATTTAACTGACATGCCCCTAATATGCCATTATGGCTGAGTTGGGGTCCAATTTGTAACCCCAATTAGAAGGGTGTCAATATCGCACCACTGGTAAGGACAAGCTATAGGTGACCCTAATCTGATGGTGTCCCCAAAAGAGAACTGTGGAACCCTTATCTAACAGTTTTTATCCACCTCATCAACCCTTATCGAACAGTGTTGGTGTCTCAACCTATGCTGACTACATAGTTCTAGAATACAAGGATGACTTAGAAGGATCACACCCTTATCTGACAGTGTGTGTCCCCATCCTTAGGTTCACTCGGTGCTAATTTCTACTCCCATCTGATTAGACACTGAACATGATTTATTAAACTGAACATAGACTAAGTTACTGAATTGTGTTTTCTGATGGAATACTACTGATATCTGACAATTGAATGAGTTCATGAGATCATAGAGATTTCTTGAGTCATAAGACTGACTGAAGTCTAAGAATAATAGCTTAACTGAAAGTATCATGAAAACATGACATAGCTCTAGGCGCACAGCTAATGTCTTAGGTACAAGTACCCCCAGGACTCAATGGAAGGAAACTGACATAGCATGACTTACTTGAACACATGACTAACATCATAATCCATAATACATTTAGCAAAGCATTTTATCAAACATGTGATAGGCATAAACTTGTACATACATGGGGATTTCATTATATCATGCTAGTTAGGCACTTTTCCTTCATCTAGGCATTTAATAAAACATATTGTAGGCATGGTACAAGTAAAAATTATTGTACAACAATTAAACATCATGGTCACATTCTAATTTTATCATTCAAAGGTTTAGTCATAAGTTTGCATGAATCTATATTATAATAATTAAACCCACATAGAAATTATCACCCAATATGGAGTAAAATTCAATTTCTCATTTATCAACATGAACAAGAACAGACCATTCATGAAATCATAAAGAAAATTCATAATTTTAATTTAGAAAAGGGATTCTTGGGCTTCATGGACAAACGAAGTCCATAAATGAACAATATGAATACCTGGATTGAGTTTTTTGATGTTCTTGAACTTGGGGGATTTGAATCTCTTAGTTCTTGGAGAAGATTTTGATGTTGTTCTTGGGATTAATCTAGAGATAAAAACCCTATTTTTTGTTGTTGTTGAAATAATAATGACCAAATAAGCTGGGGTCAGATATAATAGGGTATATATAGGTTGGTAGTAAATTACAAAAACACCCATATTAAAAATACTAAAAATAGTTGAACATTTTATACGACGGTGGGATGCGACGGTCCGTCGGACCTCTTCATCGAACGAGACCAGAACTGGGACCTACTGCCTTCGTGCGATAGTGGGGTACGATGGTCTGTCGCTGGATCGATGGAACATCGGACCTCACCGTTGTACTCTTCCAGCAAATTGACTCACAGCCTCAATG
The DNA here is from genome assembly GCF_002878395.1 of Capsicum annuum. Lineage (NCBI taxonomy): Eukaryota > Viridiplantae > Streptophyta > Magnoliopsida > Solanales > Solanaceae > Capsicum > Capsicum annuum. The sequence goes on along the minus strand of NC_061120.1, from coordinate 142,927,250 downwards.
CGACGGTGGGGTGCGACGGTCCGTCGCTAGTCCGATGGTCCTTCGGGCCTCTCCGTCGTACTCTTTCAGTGAATTGGCTTACTGCCTCGATGTGACGGTGATGGTCGATGGTCCATCGCTTGTCTGACGGTCCGTCGGACTGCACCGTCGCTCCTGAGCGATTTTACTACTTTCTGTATTTTGGACCTAACTTCCTCATCTGACACCGGATTTTGATAAAATTGGTATCAATGGAAAGTTTATTCAATTTCACACGTGATAGAAAGTGAAAATTCGTAAAAATACCACGTGTACATAAATGGATTTGCATTTCAAAAAAATCTCTAAAATCCTGAGATGATTTCAAGCTAAGAAAAAGGCACGGGTATTACATAAAAAAAATAGAAATAAGAGTCTACATTAAAAAGATAATTAGAGAAGAAGACTTAGTAGAGGTAGAATTATTAAATACATCTGTTAAAAATAATAAAGTTAAACCAAAAAAATCAATGAATACATCGTTTGAAGGAATGGTATTTAATGAAGAAATGAAGATAAGTGCAGTCAATGTTTTAGCAAGAATAAAAATTCAAGACTATGAGTTCCACACATTAGCTATAGTTGATTCAGGATGTGCAAAAAGCATTTTAAATAGTAGAATTTTACCATCAAAATTAATTTAAAAATTGCCAAAACCTCAACTTTCCATGCAAATGGACGGAACCCATAAACCTATAGAGACTATATACAAAAGGCAAAGGTAAGTTTTACTAATACTTGTGAAAAATTCTACCAACCACCGTATACACTCAATGAAATACTAGTTAGAGATTGAAACATAAAAGTAGACTTTGTGTTAGGATTAGATTTCATGATGCAAAATAATGGAGGATGTTTTGCAAGTGGAATATATATATATACAAAAAAAAAAAAGGCAATCTAAGTAGTATAGATGCAGAAACACTAGCAGTAATTTATGGTTTAAACAGTTTTAAGCTTTATATATTAAATAAATTTGAAATATTAGTAAGAAAGGATTGCGACGCTATAGTAAAATTCTATCAGAAAATAAAAGAAAAGAATAATAGTAAAAGGAGATGGTTAGGTTTCTTAGATGGCACTTCTATTTACAATATTGTTCTAGAACATATTAAAGGGAAAGATAATAACCTAGAAGATCAACTAAGTAGACTAATAAAAGAAGACAACTAAAAAAAATTTCTTCAGTATGAATACAGGAAAAGAAAAAGGAAAGATGGAAGCCTTATCCTCTCAAAATTACATAAACAAATTACTAAGCAACACTCGATACAAGCCACTAACAATGTTGGAGGCTCCGAAATTAGAAAGACCGATCTTTAGACCTCACAATATCATCAATTATAAGTCATCCAATCTGAATTTCAAACTGAGACCAGATGTAAGGGAGGACAAACGACAAACTTGCCTGATCGACATCTTATGAATTTCCTATAACAAGACACCTAGATAAATTAGATACTTTGTTTTAGTTCTAAAAGCTTTAAGTTATTATTTTACCGAGAAAAACAGCACTAACAGATTCAAATTTTATGTTGTTCTTAGGGGAAAGACATAGGGAGTATTTCATACATGGATAGAGGTAATCGATTCTGTAAAAGACTAAGCAACCCCTCTCTATAAAGGTTTAGATGATTTAACATAGGCATTAGATTATGCCTGTAGAAATTTAGGGCCAAATTATTAATTCCAGCCTTAAGCCAAATATAAAAGAAGTTCCCCAATATAATATTAAAAAAGACACACACAAAATTATATTTTGTGATCATTGTTCTTCCATAACTGAAGCTTTTATATGAATAAATCACGCAAATGTTTTTTTAAGACAAGATAATGAAAACCTTGTCAATGAAAAGGGACAAATGTTAGAACATATAGGTATTTTACAAGATCGTATAAAGATTCTTCATTTTGAACTATCACAACCGACTCGGTAGATTTATGAGACTCAAATAATCCTAAAAAGTTCTCTATCTTATTCATAAATGGAAAATCCTACTGTATCGGGTAAAGATACAGCTAGTCCAGCTCAAACGGTAGCTGGTAAAGACTCCTCAAATCCGTTAATGGGTGTGCATTCCCTAATGAATGCAGAAAGACCTACTGTATCGAGTAATGATACATCTAGTTCATCTCAAACGGTGGCTAGTAAAGACTTAATAAATCCGTTGACGGCTAACACTTTGCCAAAAAGTGTAGGAAGAATACTCCCAGCCAGTTTCAAGACCACAAGTACCCAGACAATAGACGAAGGAAGTTCTTCCTAGACTAAGAAGGTTTTTTATTTAAGAAAAAAGAAAAATGAAAAAAGAATTATAGAAAAAATAGTAGTAGACTCAATAAAAAAATTGTTAGCAGAGCAACTGCCCGAAAAAATAACAATGAATCCAGAACCACCAGAACCAAGATCCAGAATTCCAAGAGAAGAAACAAGACCACTCAGAACAAGAACAAGAATGGACTATCAGATGGAGACAGTGACGAGTCGAGACTACAATTCGGCCATGGATCAATTTACCCAAGACCCAAATGGAGATGATGATCTAGGAATGGATTTCGACTCAGAAGCATTAAATAATCTGGATACATAGGCAATGGTGATATTTACAACAGACATAATAAGAGACATATGCAATGATATAACAGATAAATAAATGGGCGGATGGAAATTAAAGTAAAGACAGCCATGTGATCTTGGGACCCATCCAATTTGCTAAAGTCTTGCAAAACTTTTATCAAGCACATTGAAGTGAAGATTTGAAGTCCAAAAAATGTCTACAAATACCACCTCATGGAAGACTTAAACATAGAAAGCTAGAGAGAAGTAAGAAAAAAAATCAAGAGTGAGAAAATTGTCTTCTAAAGTTTTTTGTTCATAAAGTTCTTAGTTTTGTTAAAAAAAAAAAAAAGAGAGTGTGTAGTGTATATTAGTCGTTATTTCTTCATTTTCCGGGAGCCGCTAGCTTTCGGGGGACCCCCAAAAGGGAAACCACACTTCTTCCTTAAGACATGTAAGTAGTCGTTACATAGATCTTTGTATTTTTCTCCCTAGTTTGTAAATTATGTTTGAATTAATAAAGTTCAATTTTTCTATCTGATGTGTTTTAAATATTATAGATCTGGATAGCCGTGCGGATTACCGCCAGTTTTTCTATCTTGTAAAAATTAGTAAATAACTTATTAGTACATATTTACTTATTAGTACATATGTTTAAATATTATAGATCTGGATAACCATGCGGATTACCGCCAGTTGTTCGATCTTATAGTATTAGTAAATTATTTTTATATATACCCCTTGTATATGGTTATTCTCTTAGTGTTTTAGCAGTAACGATGGATTAATCTATAAATTTCTAGGGATTTGAAAAGTCCAAAAAAGATTAAAAAAGGACTGTTTTTATTGTCCTGGGGTATGATTAAAGAAGATATTGCTAAAATACCGAAAATTAAAGAGAAAGAGATGAACAGAGTATAAATAAATAAAAAAATTTATTTTATTGGGAGAAAATACACTTTAATCTTTATAACTTGTCTACTACATTGGATTAAGGATAACGAAGAAGGGAGTACTGAGTAGAATTTTACACCATATATAACACATCCACTTTAACTCTGCTTTATTTTTCATACCTGCTTATCTGTCTTTAGTTACTTGTTTCTTCTTTAAATTTCATCAACTCTTTATCAGCTGTTTATTCCTACTGACTATTTTTATTACCTTATTTTGCTTATTATTATTATTATTATTATTATTGTCCCTTTGTGCATCATCTTAATTTTCTATCTGTTTATTTGAGTTATTATTATTACTATATTATTATTACTATCCCGTCTATATTATTATTATTCTGTCTATTATGGTATCAGATCCCTAAGATTCTAGGAGACTTTATTAAATATGGTATCAAGAACTGAGAAAAGAAAACCCAGACCCTACGAACATGTAATAATATTAGATTCAGAATATTATCGGTCTACTAGAAATTTAAAGAAAGAGTTTATAAATTTATGTAACGTTTAATTAAACAAAGGTAGTTAAATATTAAATTATTTGATCTTTGTAAAGAATCAAGAGAATAAATTTGGACAGAACTACAAGAAATAGACAATAGATTAAGAGAAGTCAGAGACCAAATAATTTATATTAACTACGAACTAAGGGTAGATAAGATTTATAGAGAAAACTATCCTTTTTATTTAGCTTAATGAACACGCCTCATACAAATACAAAATCGTTAGAAGAAATCAAGAATAATTTGTATAGTTTATATTTAGAATACAAAAGACTAAATAATACAAAAGAAGATCCGAGAAGACTTGATAATCTAATCACCATAATATCCGATTTAGAGTACGAATTGATAAAGCATCTTAAGTCTAGAAGTAATAATAAATGAAAAGACATCCATTTCCTAATGATATACGATTCAGATATTGGTTTTTAAATGAAGAAATAAAACAGAGGGCAGACAAAGAAGAACTTAAAATAGTTTTGAGTAATTATTTGGAATTATTAACTACTATAGAACCCTCACAATCAGAATCATTCAAAGAATATTTAAGTGAAATAAGTTGGGATTTACATTGAATTAGAATCGACATAACATATTACAATAGAAGGATAAGTTTTCTAAAGAAATGGTGTGACAGAGTAGATATTCCTTTAGGATAAATATAAGTAAAAGTATATGAAAACGCATCCGTTTGCTAGACAAGTTCAAAGACCATACAATTACTTATATAAAAACTTACAATATTTTAACCGAATTCTAAAAAAGGAACAAGATTTAATAGAAGAGATAAGAGTAGTAGAATCAATATATTTTCCAAAAGCTATTATATTCTCAGACCGCGAAGAGCTTTTAGGCTGTATAGACCATTCATTCCCGTTAAAAATTAAATTAGAATAGATTGGATATTGTATAGATTATTGGAAAATTAGAATAAAATCAATTAGAGAAGAATGCAATAGAGAGACGTTTTGGCTAGGAAAATACTAAAATATTAAAAACTCTAGAGACATTAGAAGACCTGCAAAACAAACAAAAGAAACTGTTAGGTAAAATAGAATTAAATTTTGATTTTTTAAAGAATCAACAAGCAGAATTAGATAAGAAATTCAAAGATTTAATTAATAATGACAAGTGTAACTTAGAAAATCCTGAAATAAAGTTAGTACTACAAGAGATACGAAAAAAATTAACCAAATAAAAAATATAATACTTTCATGAGTAATTTACTACAAAATAAACTTTATCTAGCAATATTACAAAAGGCAGCACAGATTCAACCAAATCTCGAAGGATTATCAGACCATCAGCCTCAGGGAAAAATAGACTCCTTAATCATAAAACAGAATAATGTTATAATTTTTTTACCATTAGAACTTCATAAAAATTTGGAAAAGAAAAAACAAAAAGATAGTCACGATAAAAAAAATAGAAGAATTAATAGAACAATTAAAAAGATAAAAATAACTCCCCAAAAAGAAAAAAGAAGAAGCTATAAAAAAAGAAACCAAAAGCATCGACCTTTTTTCAACATCTGCGAACAGACAGGACAGACCAAGACCAAGCTTCACCTAAGAAACACTAACAACAATCATGTTATCCAGAATTATAAATAAACAAAAAATGATTTCAAGACAACCGTTAGAAGAGATAGTAGACGTGGACAAAGACATACAACTTTTTCAACAAAACAAATTAAAACTATTAAGTGTTAAGACTTTATACAATGAAGGAATGTTTTTAATGGAACAATTATATAAATATTATAGGGAAGAACAATTATGCGTAATTGGAAATGATAGTGCTAGTGTAAATTTAATAATTCCAGAATCTTTAAGACAGATTGCCAAGTCAAACATGAGCCTTATGCATATGGGACTCATAGTAGTAGGTTTAAAAGGCCTAACTAGAAAAAATCTAGGAACTAAGGTATTAGTTACAATATATGATAATAGATGGCCAAACTCGAAAAGATCCATAATAGGAATAACAGAAGCAGACATGTCGACAAATGGAGAACTTTTTAATTGCATTCCAGACTATAGGATAAATTCTTTAGAATTTGAAAAATATATAAAGATAGGCATTCAGACTAAAGGATATAAAGAAATGAATACTGGAAATAATTTATTAATATGTGTAGGATTTATAGGAAATCTTGCCACCAATAGTAGTATAAAATTCAATTTAAAGATAGATAATGTAGTAAGTATAATGGAAAATAAAGATATTAAATTAATGAAGCCTTTAAAGATAAATTCAGAAGAATATAGAGGATTAGAATGAAATCTAGAAAATTTAAGTAAGAAAGAAATACTAAAACCCACAGATCATTTAATGTCTACTAATAAGAAAGGAGACACCTCAATATGATTTTCAGATTATACATATAAAAATGAAAGACAGACAGATAAAGAGGCTCAGACAAGTGAATATAATGAATACATGAATATAGAAATAGTGAAAGAAGATGGTTTTGAAGTAAATAAAGCTATAATGAAAGAAGAAGCCGTATACAAAATAAATAGTAATAGCATTTTTAAATGCAGAGGCTGTAAATTAGGAAACTTAAAACTTGTAGAAATGAAAGAACATTTTATAAAATGAAATTTAAGAATAGATAATTATTGTTATACACATAAAAAGGAATGAAAAGGTGAAGACTCAGAATCAATCTGTAGTATAGACGAAAGTATAAAAATAATTTATTGAAAGTGCAGCAAGTACCACATGCCCTTTCCAGAGAACAACCGGTATGCAAAGATTACCAGTAACAATAGAAAATTTATCAAGATATAGAGTATTTAGAATAAATCCAGACACTCAAGTTTAACAAGGCATAAAACCTAAAGGAAAAAGAATTTCAATAGAAGAACCCATTAGATTAAAAGAAGGTGGTAATAAAGGAAAAATTTTAAACTTACCAGCTCATGACCCTCAGGCATGGAATAATGCAATAGACATATGGAAAAATGTAGTTGTAGTAGATTACATGCAACATCAAGAACCAGATGCAGAAATTATGTATAGATATTTAGAAACATTTTTAGGAGAAAGTACTAAGGCATTTTGGAAAGCATATAAGACATCATTCCCACAAGATTTCTAGGAATTAATAGAACTAGGGTAAAATCCATACAATTTTGTAAACAAAGTACATACTCTATTAGCAGGCGAAGATCCCATTAGTGGATTAGTAGTATTACAACAAAAAGCCATAATAAATTTAGAACAACTAAGTATTAATAATTGGTCAAGGATTAAAGAATTTCTATATGACTATTTTTATTATTGTACAATTAGTGGGAACTCGTTTGGTCAGACTTTAGGAGCTAGATTATTTAATAAATTATCAGGGGCTCTAGGAAGAGAGAGAGAAGAAAAATAGACCAAGAGAGAAGGAGTAATGCAGACCAAACAACCTATGGTCAGTAGGACAAAGAATACAACATGTAATGGATATATTACAAGATAAATGTACAAATATACAAATACAAAAACAATTAAAAAATGTGATACAGATTTTTGTAAAAACATATATACTATACAACATTATGACCAGGATTATAAAAAGAAAAAATATAGTAAGGCATATAAACAAGACTATCGCCCTAAGAAGAAATATTATTTAAGAAATCAAATGCAAGGAAGCCATACCTAGATAAGAATAAACATGTAAGAAAATATAACACTGGTAGAACCTACAAAAATAAATTAGAATGTTTTACCTACGGAAGCGTAGAACACTTAGTAAATACTTGTCCAAAAAGAATCAATAATAGATCTAAGAATTCACAATTAATAGAAGATGTAATGAAAATTTAATAAATGTAGATGGATATATATGTAATACCCCATACTTTTACCTAGCTTAAATTCATCCTAAAGATGTCAAAGACTTTTTTTAAAGACAAATCCACTTTTATACATGTGGTATTTTTAAGATTTTAACTTTTTATCATATGAAAAATTGAATAAGATTTCCATCGATACCAAATTCACCCAAATCCAACACCCGGACGAAGAGTTAGAGCTATTTTAGTAAAACAGTGCGACACTTGAGCCATCAACGCGTAGCGGAGCCAGCCAAAATGGAAATCGTCAAAATCCAGTGAGCCTCCATGATTATGGCGCGTCACGCCAAGGCTAAAATCTAGAGTTGTCAAACTCCAGTGACACGGCGCGATAGCGCCGCGTCACGCTAGGGGTCCAGGTCAGGAAATTTTCACAAAAATTTTAAAATATGCGTCCAAGGGTTAAAAGGGTCAATTTCCCACTCCTATTTAAACCCAAAACACGTGATTCATCCATATTTCACCCAATATATAGTGTTTCTCTCAAGTTTCTATCAAGAACAAGCTAGGGTTTTCAATTGGGGATTCAAATTTAATATTCAAATTCAAGAGTCTCTCCGTCAATCTTCGCTAAACCAAGAACTAAGGTATGTCATGTGTTGATTCATGGGTATCTTTCACCCATAAAGCTCAAGAATCTCTTTTCAAAATTCAAGATTTGTATATTTATGAATGTTAATGATTTGATTGAATTGAATATTGATGTTCATGTTGTTGTTTGGTTTCGTTCCTTGTTATAGACTATTAATTACAAGAATTGATTCTAATATGTGATGAATTACGTGATATTCATGATAAACCCTTCAATTTACAAGTTGATTGATATATCCATGATTATTAAATGTGTTTATGATTGTATAACCAAAGCATGCTCCCCATATGTTTGATTAAATGCCTATATGAAGGAAGAGTGTCATACTAGTATGATAATGTGAAATCCCCATGCATATACAATTTTATGCATGTCAAGTGTTTGATGAAATGTCTTATTCAATGGATTATGGATATATGTATAGCCATTGTTGTGCTTTAGAATTCATGCCATGAATTACTTTTATGCTATCGAGTCCTGGGGGTACTTGTACTCGACAATTTAGCTGTATGCCTAGAGTAAGTGTCACGTTTTCATGATACTCTCAGTCAAGACATAATCCCTAGAACTCAGTTATTCATGTGACTCAGGAAAACTCAGTGAATTCAGTATCAATCCAGTAATCTCAAAAATTTTAGTAAATCTCAGTAATCCAGTAATCTCAGAAATCTCAGACAGTTATCAGATCTCAATAGCATTCCGTTAGTCTACAAGATTTAATGAACTAAATCTAGTCCAGTTCAGTTAATCATGTTTAGTGTCTATTCAGTTGGGAGTAGGAATTAGCACCGAGTGAACCCAAGGATGGAAACTTACCTGTTATGTGAGGGTGTGATTCTTAGAAACAATCCTTGCGTTCCTGAACTACGTAGCCAGCATAGCTTGAGATATCATAGCTTGTTATATGAGGGTACATGAGCTATCTTAACCTATTATATGAGGGTTCCCACCATTCACACTAGAGTTACCTATTATATGAGGGTTACTCACAGATTATCCTTACCAGTGTTGCGGTATTGATACCCTTCTAATTGGGGTTACAAATTAGACCCCAACACAGCTATAATAGCTTATTAGGGGCATATCGGTTAGATGACTACTTCCCACAGTTTCAGTTACAGAATCAAGACTATCAAATACAGTTATTTTAGTCTCAGTAATAGAACTCAAATAGTTCTACAGAATTCAGGACTATCATATATAGTCAACTTAGAATAGTACGGAACTCAGCTAGTTTCATTAGAACCTAGACTGCCAGATACAGTCACTCAGTATCAGTTATTCCAATTATATAGTTATCAGTATCTCATGTTATCAGTACTCAGGCTCAGTAATCATGTTGCCACAAACTCAGTTATAGTTATTATGTATTCATGCATGTATTCTCACGTTCATGTTATACAGTCATTTTGTATTGTTCATGCATATGACCCCATGCATTCATCCTAACTCACATGCATACTAGTACATTCAATCTTACTGATGCATTTGCGTTATGGTGTTTTATACAATAGGTTTAGAAGCACGAGCTCTAGAGCATCAGTAGTATTCTAGTTTCAGCAGTAAGTCCTCATCCTTCGAGGATGTGATATTACTTTATTATTTCATTATATGGTTTATTCCAGTAGTTGGATTTAGTTGTGGACATGTCCCATCAACTCCTTATCTAGACAGTTTAGAGGCTTTCAAACAACAGTATGTTTCAAACAATTTATTTCAGTTTTGGGTATTGTGATACCATATTACAGACATTGCTGTATATTCAGTATTAGTTAAGTTTTGAACCTTATGTCCTTACATCTTACATTCCGCATATTTATAGTACATTATTCAATGCTCAGTTACAGATGTCAGTCGTGCATTAGCTTGTGGTACTATAGGATCATGAGCACCGTGTAGCATTTCGGGTACCAGCTTTGGGGCATACAATATGTCAGATAATGAAAGTATATACTCTATGAGAAGTATGTAAGTTTTTGAATAAGAAATAAGTAAATCTTATTCTTCAGATTTTGGCAAAGAGGAATTTATAAATGAAATAGGATTAGAAAAGACAAACTCGGACTACTATGATTTAGTAAATTTGATAGAAGAATATGAACATGAATTTGAGGAAGGAAAAGGATTAGACAGTAATCAGTGTTGTATTTGTAAGTGGTTTCCAAGTAGAAATAAAAGGGAAAACGTAGGAAATGTTACAAGAAAGGATGCATAAATGTATAGATAAAACCTCAGAAATCTTAGAAACTCCAAAATCAACAAATAATTTAAATAAATTTTACAACAAGGAACCAATAACTAGAACAACAGAAAAGAGAATATTAGAATTAGAAGAAAGACCAAAAAGATTAGAAATAAGAGTGTATAGTAAAGAGATAATTAGAGAAGAAAACTTAGTAGAGGTAGAATTATTAAATACATCAGTCGAAAATAATAAAGTTAAATCGAAAAAATCAATGAATATATCATTTGAAGGAATGATATGTAATGAAGAAATGAAGATAAGTACAGTCAAAGTTTTAGAAAGAGTAAAAATTCAAGACTATGAGTTCCAGACATTAGCTATAGTTGATTCAGGATGTACAAAAAGCATTTAAAATGGTAGAATTTTACCATCAAAATTAATTAAAAAATTGCCAAAACCTCAACTATCCATGCAAATGGACGGAACCCATAATACCTATACAGACTATATACCAAAAGCAAAGGTAAGTTTTATTAATACTTGTGAAAAATTCTACCAACCATCGTATACACTCAATGAAATACAAGTTAGAGATTTAAACACAAAAATAGACTTTGTGTTAGGATTAGATTTCATGTTGCAAAATAATGGAGGACGTTTTTGTTACAAAAAATTGGGTAATTTTCGCAAGTAATATTACTCACTCACTAGTACAGACACAACCCCTGTTAACTAAATATTGTTTCCTTAAAAATAAGACAAAAGAAATAATTGAAAGCTTAAATGATCAAATAAAATAGGAAAGAACTCTAGAATGTGATAAAGGAGAAAATTGAACTTGTAATGATAAGGTAACAATGTATGAAGAATTACAAGATCTATTGATAGTAGAAGAAATAGGAAAAGACCATACATTAATAGAACTAGAAATAGAATTATACAATTTTAGGAAAGGTATGCAACAGATAGGAGTAATTAAAGATCAAAAAGACCTAGATAAAATAATACAAACGTTAGACAAACTAGAGATAATTGGAGAGAAACCCCTGCAACGTTGGGACTCCAATCAAATTACCTGCAAATTAGAAATAATTAATCTAAATTATACTATAAAATCAACATCTATAGAAGCTACAAATGAAGACCTTAAAGATTTTGAAATACAAATAAAAGAGATAATAGAATTAGGGATAATTAGAAGATCTAAATCAAGACATAGATCAACAGCTTTCATAGTAAGAAACTATAGTGAAATAGTAAGAGGAAAAGCTAGAATAGTAATAAACTACAAAAGACTAAATGATAATACTTTCATAGATGGGTATAAGTTACCCAAAAAAACAAAATTAATAAACAGAATACGAGGAAGAAAAATATTCAGTAAATTTGATTGTAAATTCGGATATTGGCAGATTAAGATGCATGAAGAAAGTATAGAATGGACAGCCTTTACATGTCCAAAAGGATATTTTGAGTGGTTGGTTATGTCGTTCGGATTAAAGACAGCCCCTCCAGTTTTTCAAAGAAAAATGGATGGTATTTTTGGAGACTATAAAAATTTTGTATTGGTTTATGTAGATGATATTCTAGTCTTTAGTAATAATATGAGGGAACACTTAAGACATTTATAATAAGTTTTTAAATTATTTGTAGATAATGGAATAATAATAAGTAGAAAGAAGATGAAATTATGTAAAAATAATATTAACTTCTTAAGAGTAGTCATTGGAGATGGTAGAATAAAACTACATCCACACATAGCTATGAAGGTCATAGAAATGCCCGATAGAATAGACAAGACTAAAGATTTACAAAAAAATTTTGGATTATTAAATTATTTTTAGAGCTTTTATTAAAGATTTAGGAAAAGCAGTGGGGCTGTTATATTCTAAAGTAGGATCAACATGACAAAAGACTTTTAATCCGAAAGACATAAAATTAGTCCAACAACTTAAGCACATGATACAAAATATCCCAGACTTAACATTTCCATTAGAAACGGACTATTTAATAATCGAGATAATGGAAGCCTTCAAGGATAGGGAGCAATATTAAAGGCAAAACCCAATAAATATAGTGACAAAAAGGACGAAAAAATTTGTGCTTATGCAAGTGGAAAATATAAAGAAAAAGGTAATCTAAGTAGTATAGATACAGAAACACTAGCATTAATTTATGGTTAACTAGTTTTAAGCTTTATATATTAAATAAACCTGAAATATTTGTAAGAACAGATTGCGAGGTTGTAATACCCAGTATATTTCTATGCTAGAAAATGAACCATTGTTCCTACGTATGAAACCTCCTATCTTGTGATTCATATTTGAGTACATGATTTACAATGAGTATCGTAGTGAGAAGAGAGCTTATGATGTGTTAAGAGTGTTCATAAGAGTTTCTTAGAGTAAGGCAAGCTAAGAGCTTTTGAATCCATCAAGTTTTAGTGTTTGATTTTGCAAGAGTCATCTTTGAATGAGCATAAATTGATGTATATGTTCTATTTTGGCATATTTAGACCCACCAAATTGTAGAGAATTGAATTAGCTTTCCAACGATACAAATTTTACCAAATCCGGCACCCAAGCAAGAAGTTATGGCTTTGCAAAGTGGAGTGTGTCGCCTAACAAATCGCCTAAGGCTACTGGAATGGTTATACCATAAGTTGTGCGACGCACAACCTAAATTATGCCATAAGTTGTGTGACTCACAACCAAACTTAGGTGATAAGTTGTGCGCCACATAACCTAACTTACGCGATAAGTTGTGCGCCGCATATCTTATGGCCCAAGTGACGTAAACACCCCATTTTTGAGTTATTTTAAGGGCAGAATAGGTATTTCCCACCCCTATATAAGCCTATAACATGGAATTTAGCCCTAATTCAACCAAAATATAGTCACTTCTCTCAAAATTCTCTCAAGAACAAGTTAGGGTTCTCAATTGGGGATTCAAATTCAAGAAATTCCACCATCAATCTTTGCGGAATCAAGAACTAAGGTATGCATAGTGTTGATTTATGGATTCCTTTCATCCATAAAGCTCAAGAACCCTATTTCAAATTATAAATTATAATGTTTATGTTGTGGTTTGTTTGTAACCATGTTTATATTATTGTATGATTCCCAAGTTGGGGTCTTTATGAGCTTTTCATGAAACTACGTTAGCATGCAAGTTAAAATTCATGAATTGAGTTGTTTATGATGTGTAATTTGATGATTACACCTATGCCCTAAGTTGTGCATATAAGGTGTCTGATAAAATGCCTAAGAGGATAGAAATTGTGTATTATAGCTCAATTGTGATCCATATGATAAGTGCATATTTTACCCTTATGTTCAAATGGCTCCCATGCTATTGATGTACAATTTAGCTATTTATTAGAATTCTCATAATGGTAGAGTATGAAATTATGACATTAATTACATGCATTCCTACCGTGTACAAGATTATGATAATTATGTACTTCATGAAATCCCCAACTTATTGTATTATGGATTGTTGATATTGGTTTTGTATTCTAGAATGTCATGCCTTGTCAGTTTTCTCCTTCGAATCCTGGGGATACTTGTACCCAACAATTTAGCTGTGTGCCTAGAGCCAGTGTCATATTTTTATGATATCCTCAGCCAAGCCATGTTCAGTAGAATTCAGTTAGTCTCATGACTCAGGAAAACTCAGTAAACTCAGTAATTCTAGTAATCTCAGAAAGATCTGTAAATTAGTAATCTCAGTAGTATTCTGTCAGTCAACAAAACTCAATGAACTGAGTCTAGTTCAGTTCAAATAATTATGTTTAGTGTCGATTTAGATGAGAATAGGATTCAGAACCGAGTGAACCCAAGGATAGGAACTCACCTTTCAGTTGAGGGTGTAATTCTTAGAAGCAATCCTTGCGCTCCAGAACTACGTAGCCAGCATATGTTGAGACATCAAACCTGATAGTTGAGGGTTGATGAGGTGTCTTAACCTATCAGATAAGGGTCCCACCATTCTCATTAGAGTACCTGCCTGATGAGGGTTACTCACAGCTTGTCCTTACTAGTGACGCGGTATTGACACCCTTCCAATTGGGGTTACAGATTTGACCCCAACTCAACTATAATAGCTTATTAAGGGTATGTCGGTTAGATGACTACTTCCTACAGTCTCAGTCTCAGTCTCAGTCTTAGTAAAAGAACTCACATAGTTCTTCAAATTTCAGATTGTCAGATATACTCGACTCAATACAGTACAAAACTCAGCTAGTTCTATCAAAACTTAGACTGTCAGACACAGTCGCTCAGTTTTAGTTATTAGTAACTTATGTTATCAGTGTTCTGACTCAATAGTCAGTATCATCAGGAATTCAGTTATAGTCACTTAATCATGTTTGCATTCTCGTGTTCATGTTATACAGTCAGTTAGCATTGTTCATGCATTTGAACCCTTTGAATTCAACCTATCTCACTTGCATACCAGTATATGCAATCATATTGATGCATTTGTGCTATGGTGTCTTATCCTATATGATAGGTTCAGAAGTACAAGATCTAGATCGTCAGTAGCATTCCAGATTTTAGCAGCTCGATTTAGTAGTGAGACCTCATCATTCGAGGATGATATGATTATTTATTTCACTATTTTAGTTTAGCTTTCAGTAGATAGAGTTAGTTGGGGACATGTCCCATCAACTCCTTATTCAGACAGTTCAGTCAGTTAGAGACTTTTAGACTAGATTCAAACTTCAGTATTTTTAGATATTTACTTTAGTTTTGGTATTGTGATACCACATTATTTGGATATGGTTATATTAGATGTTTTATTCAGTTTTTGAACTTATGGCGTTTCAGCCTTTATTTTCGTATTTATATACATATATTATACAGTGTTCAGGTACAAATATCAGTCATGGATTAGATTGTGGTCCTTCGGGGTTATGAGCATCGTGTAGCATTTTGGGTACCAGATTTGGGGTGTTACGGAGGCTATAGTAAAATTCTATCAGAAAATAAAAGAAAAGAATAGTAATTAAAGAAGGTGGTAAAATTTCTTAGATGTCACTTCTATTTATAATATTGTTCTAGAACATATTAAAGGAAAAGATAATAACCTAGTAGATCAACTAAGTAGACTAATAAAAGAAGACAACTAACAACTTTTTCTTCAGTATGAATACAGGCAAAGACAAAGGAAAGCCAGAGGTCTCATCCTCTCAAAATTACTTAAACAAATTACTAAGTAACATACGATACAAGCCACTAACAATGTTGGAGTCTCCAAAATTAGAAAGACTGATCTTTAGACCTCACAATCTCGTCAGTTATGAGTCATCCAATCTGTCTTTAAAACTGAGACCAAACATAAGGGTGGACAAACAATAGACCTGTCTGATCAACAACTGATGGATTTCCTACAACAAGACACCTATAGATATTATATACTTTGTTTTAGTTCTAAATGCTTTAAGTTAAGATTTTACCGAGGAAAACAACACTAATAGATTCAAATTTAATATTGTTCTTAAGGGAAAGACACAAGGAGTATTTCAGACATGGATAGAGGTAATGGATTCTGTTAAAGACTATGCAACCCCTCTCTATAAAGTTTTTGATGATTTAATTGAGGCATTGAATTATATGCATAGAAATTTAGAGCCAAATTACTATATTACTCCAGCTCTAAAATAAAATATGAAAAAAGTTCCCCAATATAATATTAAAAAAGACACAGACAAAATTATATTTTTTATCATTGTTCTTCCATGACTGAAGCTTTTAAAAGACTAAATCACGTGAATGAGGTTCTACGACAAGATAATGAAAACCTTGTAAATAAAGGGACAAATGTTAGAACTTATAGGTATTTTACAAGATCGTATAAAGATTCTTCATTTT
Source organism: Capsicum annuum (assembly GCF_002878395.1). NCBI lineage: Eukaryota > Viridiplantae > Streptophyta > Magnoliopsida > Solanales > Solanaceae > Capsicum > Capsicum annuum. The sequence continues at coordinate 142,910,715 of NC_061120.1, read as the reverse complement.
GAACTATCACAACAGACTCAATAGATTTATGAGACTCAAATAATCCTACAAAATTCTCCATCTTATTCAAAAATGGAAAAACCTACTGTATCGGGTAAAGATACAGCTAGTCCAGCTTAAATGGTAGCTGGTAAAGACTCCTCAAATTCATTAATTGGTGTGCATTCCCTAATGAATGCAGAAAGACCTACTGTATCAGGTAATGATACAGCTAGTCCAGCTCAAACAGTGGCTGGTAAAGACTCATCAAATCCATTGACAGCTGACACTTAGCCAAAAAGTGTAGGGAGAATACTCTCAGCCAGTTTCAAGACCACAGGTACCCAGACAATAGACGAAGGAAGTTCTTCCCAGACTAAGAAGGGTTTTTCTTTAAGAAAAAAGAAAATGAAAAAAGAAATATAGAAAAAATAGTAGTAGACTCAATTAAAAAAAATTAGCGCAGAAACTGCCCAAAGAAATAGCAATGAATCCAGAACCACCAGAACCAAGATCCAGAATTACAAGAGAAGAAACAAGACCACTCAGAACAGGAACAAGACTGGGACTATTAGACGGAGACAGTAATGAGTATGATCGAGACTACAATTCGGCCATGGATCAATTTGTCCAACACCCTGATAACGCTCAATCTACAGCTCTCGTGGGAGTGTAAAGCGGTCGTTAGCAAATATAGAACCCAACCTGGGTTGGGTATCGATCCCACAGAGAATAGCTTGGCCAACAAGCAAGAGAAATTACTAGACTTTTAGTGCAAGTCTCGTAGGAAAGGGGGGATTGTAGTATGTAACCAAAACAAGAATGTAAGAACTGAAAATAGCAAAATAAAGAGAGATTGTCACGTGTGTTGTAAACAATGAGAATTGAGGCGTTGGGGTTATGTCCACCTTCTGAGGTATACGTCTCTATTGGCTATGAGTGTGTAGAGTCTTGACATGTAATTGCTTATAGAGAATTGTAGTCGATGGTAAATCCAAGCGTCTCTCGACCTAAACAAGGACTATTTCACTTTAACTCTCTCGAGCTTAAAGCGTGACTAACGGTACGAATTCTCCAAGAAGTTAGTCCAGGTACGGCACTAGCTTTTTAATAGGAAAGGGTGTCCTACTACCTTGACATTATCTCTTTTCCAGACAAATAACTTTTCTCTCGAACAAGTCAGATGTTAGACTGGCGTTGGTCTATGCGTCTTCTTTTCTAGACAAATAACCTTTCTCTCGAACAGGTTAGATGTTAGAATGGCGTGTTCTTGTGTTTGAACCGCAAAGAATGTAGATTTAAGATGAAGAGAATAATGATATAAGCAATATACTTGTCTTGAACTCACAAACTCATAGCTATAGATAGTAACTCATTCGGCTTCCATAACCCCAACTAAGAGATTTAGTTACCCATGAATGCGAAGGATATCACGTTTTGCATGGTGGATGGCGTGAATAGTAGGTGTTTGGCGTGTGGTTTTAGTGATTCCGTAGCAAGTAACGATTCTCTTGTTGTGGAATTTAAGAGTAGAAGAATGAAGAATTGAGAATGGGTTGTAGGAAGATGTCTTAATTGTAAGGAGATGAATGAATTGTCAGAATGTCTCCCTCTTCTCTTAAAATCTCTAACATGATAGGGTATTTATAATACTCCTATCCTACTCCTACTAAACTAATAAAATAAATAACCAAATCCTAATATACTAATGAAATCCTTGACCCAATTGTACTAGGGTAAGGTTACAAAATTATAATCCAAATAGAATGATGAAACACATAACCTAATTGCACTAGGTTAATGTATTATGGCAAAAATCCAGCTTTGTGTCTGTAAGTCCCAAAGTCTTCAGAAATGCTGTTTTAGCCCGGGACAGATTTTCCATGCAGCAGATTTAGTCCTTTATGCGTCCAGCTCCTTTCCATCTCGTTTGTGAGCTTTCTTTTGCGTCAAGTAAGCCATAAATTGCTGTATTTTGCATCATTTATACCTGAAACTTTCCTAATCACATTTGTTAGCTCATTTACAGGAAAAAGGACTAAAAGTGTACGAAATAGATAATTAGTTCTCGAAACTAGGCTAAAATATGGGCAAAATATATTGATATAGGCGCGTAATTTCGCCTATCATCACACCCAAATGCAGACAATGATTCAGGCATGGATTTCGACTCAGAAGCATTACATAATCTAGATACGTTAGCAATGACAATGTTTACAACATATAAAATAAGAGACATATGCAGTGATATAACAGATAAATAAATGGACATATGAAAATTAAAGTAAAGACATAGCCATGTAATCGTGGGACCCATCCAATTTGCTAAAGTCTTGCAAACATTTTATCAAGCACATTGAAGTGAAGAATTGAAGTCCAAAAAATGTCTATAAATACCACCTTATGGAAGACTTAAACATAGAAAGTTAGAGAGAAGTAAGAGAAAAAATCAAGAGTGGGAAAATGGTCTTCTAAAATTTTTTGTTCATACAGTTCTAAGTTTTGTTAAAAAAAAAAAGTGTGTAGTGTATATTAGTCTTTATTTCTTCATTTTTTGGGAGCCGCTAGCTTTCGAGGGGCTCCCGAAAGGGAAACCTCACTTCTTCCTTAAGATATGTAAGTAGTCATTATATAGATCTTTGTATTTTTCTCCCTAGTTTATAAATTATGTTTGAATTAATAAAGTTCAACTTTTCTTTCAGATGTGTTTTTAATATTATAGATCTAGATAGCCTTGTGGATTACCGCTAGTTTTCCAATCTTGTAAAAATTAGTAAATAACTTATTAGTACACATTTACTTATTAGTATATATGTTTAAATATTATTGATCTGGATAGTCATTCGGAATACCACCAGCTGTTCGATCTTATATTATTAGTAAATTATTTACAAATATACCGCTAATATATGATTATTCTATCAGTGTTTTTGCAGTAACAGTGGATTAATCTGTAAATTCCTAGGGATTTGAACAGTCTAAAGAAGATTAAAAAGGGATTGTTGTTATTGTCCCAGGTGTGATTAAAGAAGATACTGCTAAAATACCTAAAAATGAAGAGAAAGAGATGAACAGGGTATAAATAAAAAAAATAATAATTTATTTTATTGAAAGAAAATAGACTTTGATCCTTTTAACTTGTCTACTATACTGGATTAAGGACGATGGAGGGAGTACTAAGTATAATTTTACACCATATATAACACATCCGCTTTAACTCTGCTTTATTTTCATATTTGCTTATCTGCCTTTAGTTACTTGTTTCTTGTTTAAATTTCGTCAACTCTTTATCAGCTGTTTATTCCTGCTTACTATTTCTATTATCTTATTTTGCTTATTATTATAGTCCCTTTGTGCATCATCTTAATTTTCTATCTATTTATTTGAGTTATTATTATTACTATCTGTCTATATTATAATTATTTTATCTATTGTACTGAGTAGGATTTTACACTATATATAACACATCCTCTTTAACTCTGCTTTATTTTTCATACCTTCTTATCTGCCTTTAGTTACTTATTTCTTGTTTAAATTTCATCAACTCCTTATCAGCTGTTTATTCCTGCTTACTATTTTTATTATCTTATTTTGCTTATTATTATTATTATTATAGTCCCTTTGTGCATCATCTTATTGTTCTATCTGTTTATTTGAGTTATTATTATTACTATATTATTTTTAGAGAGAATACTCACAAAAATACCTGAAGGTTGACCGGATTACCAGTTGAGCATACTAAACTTTGTGGGGGTCCTATTACCCCCCCCCCCCCCCCCCCCC
>NC_061120.1:142906010-142906853 GCF_002878395.1 Capsicum annuum | reverse complement strand
TCCCCCCCCCCCCCCCACTTTTTTTTCATATTTTAATGGCATATATCTGTCACTTGGCACATTGCATGTTAGTCAAGCGCATTGAGCACGTGAACAGTGTTTAAAACGTTATAAAACTTTTTTTTTGCCAAACAGCCCCTTAATTTTATAATTATTTAAAGTTTTATATTTTATTTATTTTTTCATTCTCTTTCTTCTTTCTTCTTTCTTCTTTCTTCTTTCTTTCTTTTCTTCAACAATGGTTGCTCCATTGTTGATTTGAAATTGAATGTGCTCCATTGTTGAATTGAAATTGAATTCTTGAAGATTCCATTCTGAACTCGCTAATTAAAACTCAATGGAAGATTCGGAAGATTCAAACTCGGAAACTCGCTAATTAAATCTTGGGAGTTCCATTAATGGAAATTGAATCTTTCGAGTTCTATTAACGGAAGATTGAATAGCCTCATACATGTACAGTCCGTATTTTTGTCTTCATACATGAAATTAAAATTTTCAAATCTTTCGAGTTCGATTAATAGAAATTGAATCTTCCATTGAGTTTTCAATTAGCGAGTTCCATTCAATTAGGAAGTTTCTTTAATCTTCCATTAATGGAACTCGCTAATTGAATCTTCCGAGTTTCAATGGAAAATTAATGGAAGATTCCATTCAATAATTTGAGAAAACATTCTTCATAAACTCAATGGAATTCAAAGTTTGAAACTTGAAATTGAATTTGAAAATTTTTGGAGTGATAAGAATGGACTTGAAATTTGAAGTTGACTCAATGGAATCATTTGGAATCTTTAATATGGTTGTAATGGTGAAAAAATATTGAAAACTGATAAAGCGGAGAAGAAG
>NC_061120.1:142868335-142905910 GCF_002878395.1 Capsicum annuum | reverse complement strand
GGGGGGGGGGGGGTTTAATTCCACTTACAAAAGTATAGGGGGTAATAGGACCTCCGCAAAGTTCAATATGCTCTACTGGAAATTTGGTTAAAGTTCGGGTAGTTTCGTGTGTATTATCCCTTAGTTTTACTATCTATCTATATTATTATTACTGCGTCTATTATGGTATCAGAGCCCTAAGATTCTAGGAGACTTTATTATATATGGTATCAAGAACTGAGAAAAGAAAACTCAGACCCTACAAATGTCTAATAATATTAGATTCAGAATATTATTGGTCTACTAGAAATTTAAAGAAAAAATTTATAAATTTATATAACGTCTTAATAAAACAAAGGCAGTTAAATATTAAATTATTTGAGCTTTGTAAAGAATCTAGAGAAAAAATCTGGACAGAACTACAAGAAGTAGATAATAGATTAAGAGAGGTCAGAGACTAAACAATTTATATTAACTACGAACTAAGGGTAGATAAAATTTAAAGAGAAAAGTATCCTTTTTATTTAGCTTAATGAACACGCCTCATAGACATACAAAATCGTTAGAAGAAATCAAGAATAATTTGTATAGTTTATATTTAGAATACAAAAGACTAAATAATACAAAAGAAAATTTGAGAAGACTAGATAATCTAATCACCATAATATCTAATTCAGAGTACGAATTGATAAAGCATCTTAAGTCTAGAAATAATAATAAATGAAAAGACATCCATTTGCTAACGATATACGATTCAGATATTGGCTTTTAAACGAAGAAATAAAACAGAGGGCAGACAAAGAAGAACTAGAAATAGTTTTGAGTAATTACTTGAAATTATTAACTACTATAGAACCCTCACAATCAGAATCATTCAAAGAATATTTAAGTGAAATATGATGGGATTTACATGGAATTAGAATCGACATAACATATTACAATAGAAGGATAAGTTATCTAAAGATATGGTGTGACAGAGTAGAAATTCCTTTAGGGTAAAAATAAGTAAAAGTATATGAAAATGCATCCGTTTGCTAGACAAGTTCTAAGACCATACAATTACTTATATAAAAACTTAAAACATTTTAACAAAATTCTAAAAAGGGAACAAGATTTAATAGAAGAAATAAGAGTAGTAGAATCAATAGATTTGCCAAAAGCTATTATATTCTCAGACCGCGAAGAACTTTTAGGTTGTATAGACCATTTATTCCTGTTAAAAATTAAATTAGAACAGATTGGATATTGTATAGATTATTGGAAAATTCGAATAAAATCAATTAGAGAAGAATGCAATAGAAAGACGTTTTGGCTAGGATAAGAATATTACAATAGATTCCTTAAAGAAAATAGAATATCTAGATTTGCAAATAAAAGCAGAAAAAAGGAATATACGAATAAAAGATGGTTCATTAATTAAATGTAATTTCAGTAATGGAGAACACATTTTTCATGGAGAAGATTCTCAACTAAATACTATTACAGACTTTATAATAAATCTAGGAGAGAAAGTTCAACAGGAAAATACTAAAATATTGAAAACTCTAGAGACATTAGAGGACCTGCAAAACAAACAAACAAAAAACTGTTAGGTAAAATAGAATTAAATTTCGATTTCTTAAAAAATCAACAAGCAGAATTAGATAAGAAATTCAAAGATTTAATTAATAAAAAAAAGTGTAACCTAGAAAATCCTGAAATTAAGTTAGTACTACGTGAGGTACAAAAAGAAATTAACCAAATAAAAAATATAATACTTTCATGAGTGATTTACTACAAGATAAACTTTATCTAGCAATATTACAAAATGCAGTACAGATTCAACCAAATCCCGAAGGATTAACAGACCATCAGCCTCAGGAAAAAATAGACTTCTTAATCATAAAACAGAATAATGTTATAATTTTATTACTATTAGAACTTAATAAAAACTTGGAAACAGAAAAACAAAAAGACAGTCAAGATAAAAATATAGAAGAATTAATAGAACAACTAAAAAAGATAAAAATAACTCCCCAAAAAGAAAAAGCTATAAAAACCAAACCAAAAGCATGGATTTTTTTTCAACATCCGCGAACAGACAAGATAGACCAACACCAAGGTTCACCCAAGAAAGACTAACAACCAACATGTTATCCAGAATTATAAATAGACCAAAAATGATTTCAAGAAAACAGCTAGAAGAGATAGTAGACGTGGACAAAGACATACAACTTTTTCAACAAAACAAATTAGAACTATTAAGTGCTAAGACTTTATACAATGAAGGAATGCTTTCAATGGCACAATTATATAAACATTATAGGGAAGAGCAATTATGCATAATTGGAAATGATAGTGCTAGAGTAAATTTAATAAGTCCAGAATCTTTAAGACAGATTGCTAAGTCAAACATGAGCCTCATGCATATGGGACTCATAGTAGTAGGTTTAAAAGGCCTAACTAGAAAAAATCTAGGAACTAAGGTATTAATTACAGTATATGATAATAGATAGTCAGACTCGAAAAGATCCATAATAGGAATAACAAAAGTAGACATGTCGACAAATGGAGGACTTTTTTATTGCTGTCCATATTATATGATAAATTCTCTAGAATTTGGAAAATATATAAAGATAGGCATTCAGACTAAAGGATATGAAGAAATGAATAATAAAAATAATTTATTAATATGTTTAGGATTTATAAGAAAGCTTGCCACCAATAGTAGTATAAAATTCAATTTAAAGATAGATGATGTAGTAAGTATAATGGAAAATAAAGGTATTAAATTAATGAAGCCTTTAAAGATAAATTCAGAAGAATATGCAAGATTAGAATGGAATCTAGAAAATTTTAGTAAGAAAGAAATATTAAAACCCACAGATCATTTAATGTATATAAATAAGAAATGAGACACCTCAATAAAATTTACAGATTATACATATACAAATGAAAGAGAGACAAATGAAGAGGCTGAGACAAGGGAATATAATGAATACATGAATATAGAAATAATAGAAGAAGATGGTTTTGACGTAAATAAAACCATAATGAAAGTAGAAGCCCTATACGAAATAAATAATAATAGCATTTTTAAATGCACAGGCTGTAAATTAGGAAACTTAAAACTTGTAGAAATGAAAGAACATTTTATAAAATGTAATTTAAGAACAGATAATTATGGTTATACACATAAAAAGGAACAAAATGGTGAAGACTCAGAATCAATCTATAGTATAGACGAAAGTATAAAAGAATTTATGGAAAGTGCAGTAAGTAGTGCATGCCCTTTCCAGAGAACAACCGATATGCAAAGGGTACCAGTAACAATAAAAAATTTATCAAGATATAGAGTATTTAGAATAAACCCAGACACTCAATTTAAACAAGACATAAAAAGTAGAGTAAAAAGAATGTCAATAGAAGAACCCATCAGATTAAGAAGGTGGTAATAAAGGGAAAATTTTAAACTTACCAGCTCATGACCCTCAGGCATGGAATAATGCCATAGACATATGGAAAAATGTAGTTGTAGCAGACTACATACAACATATACAGGGGAATCAAGAACCAGATGCAGAAATTATGTATAGATATTTAGAAACATTTTTAGGAGAAAGTACTAAGGCACTTTGGGAAGCATATAAGACATCATTCCTACAAGATTTCTAGGAATTAATAGAACTAGGGTAAAATCCATACAATTTTGTAAACAAAGTACATACTCTATTAACAGGAGAAGATCCCAATAGTGGATTAGTAGTATTACAGCAAAAAGTCCTAATAAATTTAGAACAACTAAGTATTAATAATTGATCAAGGATTAAATAATTTTTGAATGACTATTTTTATTATTGTATTGTAACATCCCGAAATCGGGTTTCGAGACGTCACACGGTGCTTAGGATCACAAGTGACCCCAAGCTAACTCTTCTACTAGCATAACTCATAAACAACTGAACAAAAAGTATAAATCTATAAATATCTGCGGAAAATAACTCTTTTTTGAATATGATAGATACAAAACTAAATTTATCAGATTACAACTCTGCTTTTACAGCTAAAACTGAAATGGAATACATCAACTTCTACTGACTGTCTATGAAGTCTCTACTAGTACTGACTATAGATAGCTGGGTCATGAATCCCGACTATCCCAACTCAATACGGCTGGATAAATAAAATACAACACTTCTTGAACTGTATAACTAACTCAAGCCCTTGAATAAAAAAGAACTCATCACATGCTGACTGGATATCGCGAACTGACTGGATCTGAAGATGTACACTATACCCTGTACCTACATTTCGAGAAAATATATCCCACATACAAATATGTGGATCAGTACCATAGAAACGTACCAAGCATATGGGGGTGCAATGCATATATAAAATAGTATCTTAATATCAGCACAATTTATAAAATTATGCATGCTGATATAAATGATTCACTTAGCTCGAATTAAAATCATCATAATCATAAGAGAGTAAAATATATCGGGTGAAACATATGAGTTATCATAATAAATCTTAATTCACTTCCATATCGATTCCAAATCATCAAAGCAATCAAATCTCAAAACAATTCTCTTTGGAATATATGTTCATTAAATCTTTCAAAAATAATGACTTTCTCAAACTCAGTCTTTCAAACAAATATGTTTTTATCTCAGATAGAAGAATAAGACTTTTCATATTAGATAGGAGAATACACACACACACATTGGGAGTCTCTTACAACTGACATAAACTATATGAGCAACATGGAGTCCAACATCTAACCCACATTGGGGAGAGCTGTCATATCCTTGCAATCGGAGTAGAATCTTAAATCATCAATCCAAACACTAGTGATCACTATATAAATCAGCCTCAGGCTCATAACCTACGGGGGAACATAATTCTAAGGAAGTACCAATCCTGTTATACCTCCCGCTCAGTGCTAAAGACTACTCCCGAACTTAGCTCAGATCTTTTCAAAAGAAAATCCACTAATAAACAGTTCAACAACTCACAACAAGAGCCATCTTGCTCTCCTTTTCATAATAATCAATAAAAGGGGATTTCTTTTCTCATCTCGAATTCAAAAACACCCCTTTTTATGACCTAAAGGTCAAAACTTCTTCGTTATCTCAAATCATTCAAACTCAAGGTGTTTATAACACATGATTTCTAAAAAAACAACAATCTCAATTAGAGTTCAAAACTTATGTCTCAACATCATATGAAAATTTATCAAGGTTTAAGCTTTACATCATAAACATATATAACTTCCTTCAAAATCTGGAAATTTAGCCATAAGACACAAAATATCATCATTCTCATATAATTTCACTTCTAAAATATCAAAAACATCATAATCTAATGATAATCACTATAGGATATAAATTCATGCTTCAAAATTATAGTAAAACATATAAATTCCATAACTTTGTAAAAGAAAGTATTTTTGGGCACAAGAATGAAAGAGTGTTCTTGTTGAAAAACCCCACATACCTTAAACTTGAAGCTTTGAATGACTTTCCAAATGACGTAATGCTATTCACAAACTTTTGGGTGTCCCTCGTAGCCTTCATAACGGGGATTCCAAATATGTAAAAATTGTAGAATTCTCACGGTTGAATCTCTAGCTATTGGGGTTTTTATGTTGAAACCCTAAAGGTTGTTCGTGGCGATTTTGAGAGAAAGTAAACTTATTTTGATATTGTGAGAGTTTAATCCCGTGTTATAGACATATATAGGGGTGTTTTTGGCACTTGGAAGTGAGGTATGCGGTGCACAACCCATGGCAGACCTTAAGGTGTGCGTCGCACACCTTATGGAAGACATTTAAGTGTGCCTCGCACTCCCAATCGCACACATTTGATTGGGTGTCGCATTGCCCATCGCACACCCTTACTGCCTCTCACAAAAATGGGTATAACTCTTCACTCGGGTATCAAATTTTTGCGAAATTGGTATCGGTGGAAAGCTAATTCAATTATCTACAATTTGATAGGTCTTGGGATGAAAAATTCCATGTATATTATGAGATATTCATGCTTAAAGTTGACCCTTGTAGAATCATATATCAAACTTTGGATGAATCAATTGGTCTTAGCTCAACCTTGTTCTAGGTCATTGCTATAAATATTTTCCACCTCTAAACTACTCCATAGACTAGGATAATGATCATGCAACTTGTATTCACATGAGAATTATTGGATTAGAGCTTAGACGTGCAGGAACGACGGTTAGAATTCTAGCATGAAAATACGGGTTATTACATGTATAATTTGTGGAAACTCATTTGATCAGACTTTAGGAGCTAGATTATTTAATAAATTACCAGGGGCTCTAGGAAGAGAGATAAAAGAAAAATGGGCCAAGAGAGAAGGAGTAATGCAAAACCCAAACGATGTATGGTTAATAGGACAAAGAATACAACATGTAATGGATGTATTACAAGAAAACTGTACAAATATATAGATACAAAAATAATTAAAAAGAAGTGACACATATTTTTGTAAAAACATATATACGACACAACATTATGACCAAGATTATAAAAAGAAAAAATATAAAAAGGCATATAAAAGAAACTATCGCCCTAAGAAGAAATATTATTTAAGAAAATCAAATGTAAGGAAGCCATACCTAGATAAGAATAAATATGTAAGAAAATATAACACCGGTAGAAACTATAAAAATAAATTAGACTATTTACCTGCGGAAGCATAGAGCACTTAGGAAATACTTGTCCAAAAAAAGCCAATAATAGATCTAGGAGTGCACAATTAATAGAAGATGGAAACGAAAATTTAATAAATGTAGACGAATATATGTTAGATAATGAAAGTATATACTCTATTAGAAGTATGGATGTTTTTGAAGAAGAAATAAATAAACGCGCTTCTTCAGATTCTAGAGAAGAGGAATTTATAAATGAAATAGGATTAGAAAAGACAAACTCAGACTACTATGATTTAGTAAATTTGATAGAAGAATGTGAACATGAATTTAATGAAGGAAAAGGATTAAACAGTAATTAGTGTTGTTTTTGTCAGTGGTTTCCAAGTAAAAACAAAAGGGCAAAATATAGAAAATGTTACAAGGAAGGATGCATAAAATGTATAGAGAAAACCTTAGAAATCTTAGAAACTCCAAAATCAACAAATAATTTAAACAAACTTTACAACAAGGAACCAATAACTAGAACAACAAAAGAGAAAATATTAGAATTAGAAGAAAGACTAAAAAGATTAAAAATAAGAGTGTACAGTAAAGAGATAATTAGAGAAGAAGACTTAGTAGAGGTAGAATTATTAAATACATCTGTCGAAAATAATAAAAGTTAAACCGAAAAATCAATATATATATCGTTTGAAGGAATGGTATGTAATGAAGGAAAGAAGATAAGTACAGTCAAAGTTTTAGCAAGGGTAAAAATTCAAGACTATGAGTTCCAGACATTAGCTATTGTTGATTCAGGATGTACAAAAAACATTTAAAATAATAGAATTTTACCATCAAAATTAATTAAAAATTTGCCAAAACCTCAACTATCCATGCAAATGGACAGAACCCATAATATCTATACAGACTATATACCAAAAGCAAAGGTAAGTTTTATTAATACTTGTGAAAAATTCTACCAACCATCGTATACACTCAATGAAATACTAGTTAGAGATTTAAACATAAGACCAGACTTTGTGTTAGGATTAGATTTCATGATGCAAAATAATGGAGGATGTTTTGTTACCAAAAATTGGGTAATTTTCGTAAGTAATATTACTCACTCACCAGTACAGACACAACCATTGTTAACTAAATATCCTTTACTTAAACATAAGATAGAAGAACAAAACGAAAGCTCGAATGATCAAATAAAACAAGAAAGAACTCTAGAATGTGATAAAGGAGTAAGTTGTACTTGCAATGATAAGGTAACAATGTATGAAGAATTACAAGATCTATTGATAGTGGAAGAAATAGAAAAAGACTATACATTAATAGAACTAGAAACAAAATTATACAATTTTAGGAAAGGTATGCAACAGATAGGAGTAATTAAAGATCAAAAAGACCTAGATAAAATAATTCAAATCCTAGACAAACTAGAGATAATTGGAGAGAAACCCCTGCAACATTTGGACTCCAATCAAATTACCTGCAAATTAGAAATAATTAATCCAAAATATACTATAAAAACAACATCTATAGAAGCTACAAGTGAAGACCTTAAAAATTTTGAACAAATAAAAGAGCTACTAGAATTGGGGATAATTAGAAGATCCTAATCAAGACATAAATCAACAGCTTTCATAGTAAAAAATCATAGTGAATTAGTAAGACAAAAAGCTAGAATGGTAATAAATTACAAAAGACTAAATGATATTACTGTAATGGATGGGTATAAGTTACCAGAAAAAATAGAATACAAGGAAGAAAAATATTCAGTAAATTTGATTATAAATTCGGATATTGACAGATTAAGATACATGAAGAAAGTATAGAATGGACAACCTTTAATGTCCAGAAAGACATTTTGAGTAGTTGGTTATGCCGTTCGGATTAAACACAGCTCTTCCAATTTTTCAATAAAAAAAAATGAATAGTATTTTTGGAGACTATAAAAATTTTGTATTGATTTATGTAGATGATATTCTAGTCTTTAGTAATAATATGAGGGAATACTTAGGACCTTTACAACAAGTTTTTAAATTATTTGTAGATAATGGAATAATAATAAGTAGAAAGAAGATGGAATTATGTAAAAATAATATTAACTTTTTAGGAGTAGTCATTGGAGATGGTAGAATAAAACTGCGACCACACATAGCTAAAAAGGTCTTAGAAATGCCAGATAGATTAGACAAGACTAAAGATTTACAAAAATTTTTAGGACTATTAAATTATGCTAGAGCTTTTATTAAGATTTAGGAAAAGTAGCGGGACCGTTATATTCTAAAACAGGATCAATAGGACAAAAGACTTTTAATCCAGAAGACATAAAATTAGTCCAACAACTTAAGCACATGATACAACATATCCCAAACTTAACATTACCATTAGAAACGGACTATTTAATAGTCAAGACAGATGGAAGCCTTCAAGGATGGGGAGCAATATTAAAGGCAAAACCCAATAAATATAGTGACAAAAAGGATGGAAAAATTTGGGCTCATGCAAGTGGGAAATATAAATAAAAAGTCAATCTAAGTAGTATAGATGCAGAAACACTAGCAGTAATTTATGGTTTAAATAGTTTTAAGCTTTATATATTAAATAAACCCAAAATATTAGTAAGAATGGATTGCGAGGCTATAGTAAAATTCTATCAGAAAATAAAAGAAAAGAATAGTAGTAAAAGGAGGTGGTTAAATTTCTTAGATGTCACTTCTATTTATAATATTGTTCTAGAACATATTAAAGGAAAAGATAATAACCTAGCAGATCAACTAAGTAGGTAATAAAAGAAGACAACTAACAATTTTTGCTTCAGTATGAATACAGGCAAAGACAAAGGAAAGGTGGAAGCCTTATCCTCTCAAGACTACTTCAACAAATTACTAAGCAACACTCGATACAAGCCACTAATGATGTTGGAGGCTCCGAAATCAGAAAGACTGATCTTTGGACCTCACAACCTCGTCAGTTATGAGCCATCCAATCTGACTTTCAAAAATGAAACCAGATGTAAGGGTAGACAAACGGCAAACTTGCCTGATCGGCAACTTATGAATTTCCTACAACAAGACACCTAGAGACATTAGATACTTTGTTTCAGTTCTAAATGCTTTAAGTTATTATTTTACCGAGAAAAACAGCACTAACAGATTCAAATTTTATGTTGTTCTTGGGGGAAAGACATAAGGAGTATTTCAAAACATGGATAGAGGTAATGAATTTTATTAAAGACTATGCAACCCCTCTCTATAAAGGTTTTGATGATTTAACAGAGGCAATAGATTATGCCCGTAGAAATTTATATATATATATATATGACGTACAGTTAAATTTGAAATGAAATTTTTTGATAGAGAATATAATTAACTTTTTATCTTATAATATGGAGATTGTTGTAATAATTAAGAAATGAAATAATTTTGAAGTAATTGCAGTATCCTCCTTAGTGGCTACCTATTTAGTTGTCGCATTTATATTCTGACAACTAACACTAACTTGCATTGTTGTTCCTATATTTATATTTTTCCATTCCATCTTTCTCTATTTTATTCTCTTATTGAATATTCTGAAGTCTTCTAAACTGTCAAATCTTTTGCATTCTGAAAAAAATATTATAGTTTATTTACAAAAGATCAAAATTTATCTTTTGGCATCTTTCTTCAAATAAGAGAGAGAAAGGGCGTGCGCTAAAGTGTGAAGATTGTAAAATTGTTGTTTGGTCAAATCGGGAAGCAAATGAGGATCTGAAATATTAGATTAATTTTTTTGCGAAATGTGACCCAAACTGCTTTAAGAGCTGGCACCTTTATAGCAACACTGGCCAGATTTGTTTTAAACATGATCAAAATGATTCAATTGGTTAGTTTGGCCGAAATAAAAATAAGGAAAATTATTGTAAATCAATTATTTTAGCTTCTTAAGTAGACAAGCTAAAATATTATAATTTTTTATGGAATTAAAAAGAAAAAAAAAGATAATATTTGACTGTAATCATATTAAATTTAAAATATATTAGTCGAAATAAATATTATTGATAATATATTGGATCAATTATTAAAGTCCAATTAATATGAATTTAATTAAAGTCTAAGTTTTTTATGGACTAGCCATTGATTTGGGTTGCAAATAATGGACCCACCTTGCTAAGCTCAAATGTCAATTTATTCTAGATGCTCGATTTGGTGCCACGTGTCAAATGACATGATATGTCAAGTCAAGTAAAAGAGCTAATGAGCTCATCCCACGGATCAAAGTAATGTACCAGACCTAGTGAAATCAAAGGCCAATAAAAATATGTGATGTGTATAAGGGACATGTTCCAACCAATCAAATATCGGCATGTTACTCAAATATGATTGACGTATAGAAGCCTTTCCTCATCACAAATCCTCCATCCTATAACTATAAATAGGGATCTCATAACTTAGAAAAGGGACCAGAATTCTAACAAGAAGTCAGAGAGAGCTCATGAATTTCTCTACAGCCTACAAGTTGAAGAATTCAAGCACACAAGTTCAGATGCAACTCAAGATTAAGACGAGATTCAAGATCAAGCTCAAAAACACTTGGATTCAATTACAAGTCAAGATTAAGACCACCAGATTCAAGATCAAGCTCAAAAGACCTTGAATTCAAGTAAAAGTCAAGATTAAGACCACCAAATTCAAGATCAAGCTTAAAAGTCCTTAAATTCAAGTACACGTCAATATCAAGACCATCAAATTCAACAACAAGCTCAAAAGACCTTGGATTTAAATACCAGTCTAGCTTAAATTCATCAAGATTCAAGATCAAACTCAAACGCCTTTGATTTAATATTTGGAAAGAAGAATTAGAGAATTCATAAAGATTATAATACTCACATATTTAAAAATCAAATACAATAGTTTTTATGATTTTTTGTCCTGATTATTTTTTTATCGGCACAAATTTTATCACGTTCAGTGGGACAATCTACGCCTCTCATATCTTTCTTTAAATGTTAAAATACATCAAAATGACTGAAATAAAGATCAATCCCAAATTCGATGTCTATATGATTGTTGACTCTAAAAGTAAATTGAAAGTCGTTGTAGAGATCATTAGCCAAATCAACAAAACCAAAATTGAAAAGTTAAGACAACAAATGCTTCAAGTTCCATCCAAGCCAACTCATGTTTCTGATTTATCTTCTCTAAAAAGAGTGATATCCTCTTCCTGCATGCTAGAAGAAGCGAACGATATTACTAAGTGGTTAAAAGAACATTGGCTTAACTAATACTCCATAAGAACAATATTACAAGTCTAATAATCTATTTATGTAGGAAGGTGATGTCTTGAACACTGAATGTGCTTTGATGCCTATTCAATTTATTCCTTAGTTCAAGATTAATTTAGATAGAGATTTACATAATTTTCATCCTCCAAAATGATCGTACAATCTTGATTAAAGAAGTTTAAGGCTTAGAAAATCATGTTCTATAACAAGATGCTAAACTTTACAAAATAATAAATAAGATGGAGAGCATATCAAAGAGAGAATCAAGTCAAGTACCTATGACGCTTCCTAAAATTTGAGAGAAAGGAGAGTCTTTCATAAAGAAAACAACAACGATAAAAAAAGATCTATGTCTCCCCTGAAGGTTTGATTATTATTGACCAATTGAAAGACTTCATCATAAAAGCTATTGAAGATAAATTTGTCTTCATCCAAATTTGTTCTCTTATATGCAAAGTCGTACACACAAAACATTAATAACTTAAAGATATCTGATAGCTCCTAACCTCCTAATCTCTAATAGTTTGATGGTAAGTAAATCCCAAACTATATATAACACACAATATAGAGACTTGTAATGTGTTGAGATGTAAGGTGATTATCTCGTCAAGCAGTTTATTCGATCTCTTAAAGAAAATGCCTTTAATTGGTACACTGATCTTAAACCAGATTCTATAGATAGTTGAAAGTAGTTTAAGCAAGAGTTTTTCAATTATTTATACAGAAAAAAAATGTGTTATTCGCATAGTGAAACCTACAAAAGCTAGCCAACATAAATATGAGCTAGTTATTGGCTTTATCAATCATTGGAGAAGCTTGATCCTCAACTACAAAGATCACCTTAGTGAAACTTGAAACTTCTAACATTGAATGTACATTCAAGAAATAAATTTAGGTCTTTACTACATTTTGTAAGGATTGTATTTCAATACATTTGAGGAGTTGACAACCCATGTGTAATGTATAGAATTAAGCATGACCAAAAGTGAAGATCAACAATTGCCTACTTGTGAGCCTCACAAAGATGATGATATGAAATAACATCATAGTGGAGGAAAGTTTGCATTTAAATATAAATTTGGAAAGTCTATATATGTCTTAAAACTCCTTAGCACATAAGCCTAACCTATAAGATATAAAGCTCCTCGACGAACGAGTCTAAACTATGTTATAAAGCTCCTCAATGCATGAGCCAAAATTCAAGTTATAAATATCATCAATGCATGAGCCTAAAATCCAAGTTTTAATGCTCCTTATCGCATGAGTCTAAACTTCAAGTCAAACTGCTTCTTGAAATACGAGTCTAAGTTATTTGTCACAAAACTCTTTAAATTTGAGATAATTCTCTAAGTTATGGAAGACTTTTAGATCTGAGTTGAATCTTTATATTGAGGTTATCAAATTCAAGTTAAATCTTCAAAGAACAAATCAAATTTGAGCAAAATTTTCAAGTTGAAATGCTTCTGAATGCACGATCCTAAGCTGCATGTCATGACGCTCCTTAAAGTTGAGTTAAATCTTCAAATTATGAAATTTGTCAATTCAAGTTAATTATCAAGTTGCAAATATCTTTATATATGAGTCAAATCATAAATTTATAATTATCTTCAAATTTAAGATAAATCTTTAAGATATGAAGCTCCTCAGATTACGACCCAAATTATCATGTCACAAATGCTCATCAAATTCAAGCTAAATATTTAAGACTGAAGCTCCTTAAATTACACGCTAAATTTTCATGTTACAAATGCTCATTAAATTTTAGATAAATTTTTTATTCATGAAGTTCTTTATATTCAAGTTAAACAATGCTCCTTAAGGCACAAGCATAAACTATATGTTACTTGCGAGTCGCAAGAGTATAAATTATGCAAAAGAAGTTTAGTAGGTTGAAGACCTTGTAAAACAGGATCTTCATGAAAGTTGGGGTGCAGAAAAAATTTTCTTTCAGAATTATGTTGTGACTTGATTCTCTTTACTGAGGTACATACAGGCACTTAGAGTTTTATTCATAGGCACTTAGAGTTTTATTCTAAGTCCAGCTGCACGAATATCAAAAATACATGATTCCACTTAATATTTCACATGAAAGCTAGGTCTACAAGTACTCTTTCATTAAGCTTTGAACTAACACCAAATATTCATTTCTTGATGGAGGCAGACTTTCATTGAAAGAATGAGCTTTTACAATAGGATTTGAAATCCTCAAGTTTCCCAATCGTACAACTTGAAGTTGCAAGTCTTCCAAGCCTCCGAATTAAAGATGAAAATCCACCAATCCTGCAGGTTGTAATAAAAGTCTATCAAGTCTACGAGGCTGACATCTCAAATTTGTGCCTCATAGTTGAAGTTTTCAAACTTTAGCGATTATGCAAGATGAAATCTCAAATCTACCAAGTCTGCAAGTTAAAGTCATTATTTTCCAAGTCTACAAGTTTGAAGTCATTAAATCCATCAAGTTGAAGTCTCCAAATCTACTAAATTTGCAAGCTAAAGTCCTGAAATCTGTCAAATTCACAAGTTAAAGTCGTCAAAACCTCCAAGTTTTCAAGTTGAGGTCTTATAATTTTTCATGTCTTAAGGTGGAAAAATGTTGTTCCTTTGCACCTTAAATTGTCCTTTTCATGGATGTATCCTCAAAATGATCTCTAAATTTTCATGTCTTAAGGTGAATAGAATTTCTCCCTTTGCACCTTAAGTTTTCCTTTTCATGTATTTATCATTAATACAAGAAGTCAAACTTGTCAATCTTAAAGTGTCGAAGACAATGCCAAACTCTCACACGTTAAACTAACCCTTCATGAACGTTATTTGTTTCAAGTCAAAGAAAATGAGAGGAAAAGATTTAAAAAAAGGATAAAATAAATAAATAAATTTCCTATCAAATATAACACTGAATCAGCCAATTAACACTACAAATCGATGCCTGTAATTTGGAGAATTGTGAGTCTTATATAGACAATTGAAGGCGGTGAAAAGGAGTCCAAAATAGTATAAGACTCCTAGGAGGTGACCATGAAGCCACCCAATTCCACATTGAAATTGGGCTAACATTTTTTTCCTTGTCCAATAGAGGGGTCATATTTTCCTTCTAAGGAAAGATAAAAAAAAGAAGTCATATTAATTCTTTGCATATGGGTTACAAAGACACCATAAAAAATCGTGTGAGAGTTATTAATATTAATTCTTTGCACATGGGTTACAAACACACCATAAACAATCGTGTGAGAGTTATTAATTCATGACCATTTTTGTCCTTTAGCTCCACAATGTTTGTACACAAGTATTATTGCAATTAAAACATCAAGTTAATACGTCAACCCTACTTTTAAAAAGATTAAATATTTCGACAAGTTTTGAAGTAGAAGGATTATGTAATCATATAAATTTTAATCATATTAAATTTAAAATATATTGGTTCAAATAGATATTGTGTATTAATATTTAATTATTAAAGTACAATAAATATGAATCTAATTAAAATCTAATTTTTGTTGAAGTTAGTCCATTGATTTGAGCTACAAATGATGAACACACCTTTCTAAGCTCAAGATGTCATCTTATTCTAGAGGCGCGATTTGGTGCCACATATCAAATGATGTGGCATTTCAAGTCAAGTAAAAAACCAATAGGATCATGTCACATATCAAAATGATGTAGCATAAGTAAAATCAAAGGCCAAGAAAAATACATCATGTGTACAAGTGGCATGTGTTGACACTTAATTTTGGCTCTTCTTTTTTCAAAAATTACTTTATGGATGCTTATGAGTGTTGATATTTTGCCAATTTTAACATTATTTTTAATAAACTTAGCACCAATAACACATTGTGAAAATAATAGTTTTCTTATTTTATTATTAAACTACTAATCTATCTTATAACTAGGGGTGATATGATCGGTGTTAGCATGGGTCCAATGTGAAGAACATTTTTAGATTAACTATTGTGATTTATAATATTTTTTATGTAAGTTTTAAATAATATATGTTACACTCCTTGTCTAATTTTGTGTAGTAATGATACAATTTATAGAGTTAACTAAATTTTTTATATATTTTAAAAAATATTTTAAATTATTAATTATTGTGATTTATAGTATTTTTTCTTTTGTCTCAATTTATGGTGGCGGTAATAAAATTTAGAGAGTCAATTAATTTTTTTTTACTTCTTTTTAATTATTTTATTTTGCTAATTATTATAATTTATAATACTTTTATGTAATTCTCAAATATATAACAGAGTAAAAGAAAATTAAAATAAATAAATATAAAAGGAAATATCTAAGTAGACAATACAAGCAAACATATTGATATGCTATCTGGTTATCACCCTATATAAGTGAGGTAATAAACCACAAATGCTAATTTAAGTGACACAATGCTTAGATGACCATAATAATTAATTCGATGTGATATAATAAAATCATGATTGAAACAATGAAGAAAACATGCCGTAAATGACTTACAACAACCAATTAGAAGTAATATAGCAAAATTACGATAAAAAATATTTGCGCAAAAAATTTAAGTGAGCCTCGTGTAAGACGTCAAATTAATTTAAAACATCAAGAGTTAATATATCATTTTGTGTCTATATTACCTTTTTCTATTAAATATTATTAATTTTTTAATATTTAAATGACTTATAATAATTAATTAGGGAAGATATTTAGTAAAAAGTGATATAATAAAGTTACTATAAAAATTATTTGTAAAAAAAATTTAAGTAGATCTCATATAAGACGACAAATCAATTTAAAACATCAAGCATTAATTTATCATTTTACATTTATTTTATATTTTTATTAAATATTATTATTTTTAATACTTAGATGATCATAATAATTAATTAGGAGCGATATTAGTAAAATTACAATTGAAGTAGTTGAAGCAAACATGTCGTAAATGTCTATTTTTAAATTTAGAGTACCAAAATATTTTTACGTCTTTTTAATTATTTTAAGTTGTTAATTATTATAATTTATAATACTTTTACATAATTATCAAATCTATAATAGATTAAAAAGTTTAGTAACATAAACAAATATATATAAAAAAATTTAATTAGGCAACACGAGCAAATATGTCGATCTGCTACCTGCTTATCATCCTTTATAAGTGAAGTAATAAATCACAAATGTCAATTTAAGTGACACAATGCCTAGATGATCATAATAACTAATTAGGAGTGATATAGTAAAATCACGATTGAAACATCGAAGCAAACATGTGTTAAATGACTTACAACGATTAATTAGAAGTGATATAGCAAAATTTCTGTAAAAAATATTTGTGAAAAAAATTTAAGTGGGCCGCATATAAGACGTCAACTTAATTTAAAATATCAAGAGTTAATTTATCATTTATGCCTATTTTTAAAAAAAAATTATTAATTTTTTAAATACTTAGATGACTCATAATAATTAATTATGAGCAATATTTAAAAAATTATGATAGTTGAAGAAGACATGTAATAGATGTCTATTTTTTAAAATTAAATATTATAAATTTTCTAATACATAAATGACTTATAATAATTAATTAAGGTGAAATAGTAAAATCACGATTGAAATAGCTGAAATAGACATGTCATAAATGTTTATTTTATTTTTTTAAATTAAATATTATTAATTTCTTAATACATAAATGACTTATAATAATTAAATAAGAGTAATGTTGTAAAATAATGGAGCAACCGGCCGGAAAGCATGTCGAACCAGCACTTCTAATATAGAGAATAAATAATTTTTTTATATTTTTTCTTTTTATCCTTAATATTAAATAATGATATAAAGTAATACTCCAAAACAACATCAATAATACTGAATACGGTTAGACTTTTCTTAAGTTAATTTGGTAAATTTCGAATTCTAAAACAATATCAATAATAGTCAATTTTAGAGTCCCAATCCAGCACCAATAAGGTTAATGTGGTAAAACACATTTCTAATTGAAGTTTTCTTAAGCAACATGTCAGGTCAATATTTTTTTTTTAAATTTAGAGAGACAAGTATTTATATTTAAAAATAATTTAACTTTAAAAATCTTATTTTATTAATATTTTGTACATTAAATTTATAATTATAGAGCCAAATATGTTTAAAAACTTTTTTGTCAAGTAACTTTTTTAGCATATGAAATAGCTAAAAAATTGTATGTCAATATTTATTCTTATTGGGATATATATGTCGACATAATAGATATTTCTTCATTTTTTAAACTTGATCCTATGTTGACTTGACACAGGTCCTAAGAAATTTTTTATTAGGAATTTACCTTACTAAATTAATTTTATTTGTATGTTTTGACATGCTAAATCTGAATATTAATATTTTATATAACTATTTAATCATAAAATTAGTATTCAAAGAAAGTAATAAATCTCTTTTGATTTGCTAAAATAAATAATTAAAAAAAATTATGTTCAGTATAAGAGCCAAAATTATGTTCTGTTTAATTTTAGTACTTAATTAGAATTAATAAGTATAAATTATAATTTTTAAAAGTGCGTACTTATATATAGACATTACTCTCTCTAATTCATATTAAGTAAATTGTTGAAATATGCAATATTCCTTAAAAGAATATTAAAAGCTACTTTTTACTATTATCTTTAAATTATTTTCAAATTATTCTTCTAAAAAATATAAATTAGTTAAGAATATCACTTAAAAAAATAATTATAAAAAAATAATTATAAAAAAAAAAGCTCAATAATTCTTTTTAATTTCAAAAAATTTAAAATGCAAAATATAGTAAAAAAATTATTTACCTTTAAGAGAGTAAAAACGAAAAATATATGAAATATTTAATTATACATTTTAATAAGTATGACCCCCACCATATGCAATAGCATTTCAGGCATTATTGTAATTAAATAGAAAAGGGAGGTCTTTTTTCAAGGTCATGATTGTAATTAAATAAAAAATGCTAGACTTTTCATTAAAAGTATTGCTAACGTTTAAAAAATTAAAGCATTAAAGACAACTTTGATCAACAAGCTAACTCTATAAAAAGACTATTATACCCTTAAGCTTTTTATTAATGCCTTTAACCTTACATGTTGAAACCAATGTTTCTAATATATAGAAAAGAAAAGAAAAGAAAAGAAAAGTCAGTAAAATAATAATAATAATAATAATAGTAATATTTTAACTTCGCATTCGCCATTTATTAAAAATAAATAAGTAAATAGATATATTAGTTTATTAAATTTTATTTTAAAAACTCAAAATAATCCTTACAATATTATTATATTTTTGTAAATGTACTTTACTTTTATTTAATTAATGTAACATACATATGTATAAAATCACACTTGCATGTATACATACAAGTACATATGAAAATGTATATGTATACACTTTTGGAAAAATTAATTAGGATGAAACAAGCGTCGTTAAATTAATTAAGTAAAATCAATCAGAAAAGTTAGATTACAAATTAATTAACTTATCAACATTTGGCCATCTCCCTTACATTATTTTTCAGACTAAATATTAACAGCCCAACCAAATTACCCTAACCAGACCCAGTCCAAAATCTCTTATAATTTAACTAAACCGGATCCTAATCCCTCCTTCACTTCTTTCGTTCCATCTCAACCAAACTAGACCTCTTCCATCACCCCTCTCACCTCTTTGAATGTTTTCTTTTTTACTTTATCTTTTATATTGTCTATTAACTTTGTATTACTTTGAACATGCATTTCGCATGATTTTATTGAAATTTATTCGCCTAATTTTATTTAGTTTGTTTAGCTTTAAAGTGCCTAAAACTGGTTTTCTTTGCCTAAGCTTTTATCCACTCACGCTTATAGATGTAGTAACAACATATCATTTAATCATTTAGTTTTACACTTTATACTCATGAATCAACCGTTTTAGGATAAAAGATCAGATTATGATTTTTAAGTGCAAACTTAAATGGAAATTTTTTCTTTCGAGTTGGTTCAAACGACTAACAATAATCTTTATTTTAAAAAATATTAGTTAACGATTTTAATCATCTTAATTGGAGCTTCTGTAAGTCATACCTGCATTCTCATGATTTTTTGACGTTTAGAGCTTTTTAATAGCTCTCCCAAGTCATTTATGACTTGCTGGGATTGATAGTTTGGTCAGCGGACACTTCATTTGATTTTTAGAGTCAATCCTTGTTTTAGAGCATTCGTTGTTAAAAATTGGGCATTAAGCCTAAACTTCAGTCAAATAGTCTCGGATTTCAGTTTTGACAGTATTCATTAGCTTTGAAATGTTTATTTTAGGCTAGAAGGACCCTTGGTTTATGTCTCAAGACTTCTGAACTCGTTTTGGGCTATTAGGTGAAATTTGGTTAAAACGATCCTTTGGATTTGGGACTCATATTTGATCAAAACAATCTCAAATAAAAATTTTAATGGTGTCTTTGAGTCTAGAATATAGAATTTAGTAGGGTAACATAGTTCATTTACATTGACGGAATTCCAAACGATTTCTGAGGGTCCGATTGGAAACTTGATAATTGCTAAGTTTGCTGGTACAGGACAAAAATAGCCTTCACATTACCGAGGCTTCAATCGTGTTTGTGAAGGCCAAGGTCATTAGACATTGCGTTTGTGAGGCTTTGGGCCCTGATCGCAAAGACCAAAGTGATTTCTCATTGCATTCGTACACCAGTCTCCGTGAATGCGATGAGTAAGTCGGAGTGAGACTCACATTTGCGATGGGGTATCCGCAATCGCGATGAAGGGACAACTGACAATATTAAATGCTGTGGAACCTGATTTTTTTATCATTTATTCCAATTTTCCAATTTCATAAAAACCTTAGAAAGCATAGAAAGAGTTCGAATATAAGTGTCGGGGGTGAGTTGGAGATGCGATCTTGGTCATTTTCTCGTCACTATTTTCGTAATTTTTTTGTTTATTTTCTTTATTGATTCTCAGATTAGCTTTAAAGTTTTAGTTTATGTTGGGGCTAATTTGAGGTTCCATTTATACTCAAATTTTATTTATTTTTTAGGGTAAATGGTCCTTAAGCTTTGAGGAAGCGTTGACGGTTTCAAATGTATGATTCCGCAAGTGAGCCCAACGTGGAATTTTTAGCTCGAATTTTTACCCAAAGAATTTATATGAAATATAGGTATCATATTTATCATCTTAATACATATATTATTCTTTTGATAGCATGGTAGCATTTGGAGGCTTCTCGAAAGAAAAGGCCCGGGTGTAGTGGCCTTTCTCAAGCTTTTGGTGGTGTCTAGGTTGGTTAGAATTAGTTTTCCTCTTAGATTGAGCTTAATTCTGATACTAGTATGGTATTATTCTAAATTTGGGTGGGTATTTACAGCTCATTGATGATTTAGCAAGTTATAAAATTAATAAGCCGATTAGAAAGCTTTTCTGGTAGAATTTGGCCCATCCATCCCCTTATTGAATTAGATTGATAAATTATGGGTAGTTTAGGCTCACTTAGAACCTTGAGATGCAATTATAACACCTTATTTTAGGTTCAGGTAGGTGCTTTCCATAGCATGATCTTTGAAACTAGTAGTAGGTCCTACCGGTCTTTCTCTAGGAAGTATGCTTAGTCTAGCTCCCTGTTGACTTAAAGAAGACTTTTAGTCAAGAAATTACATTAAATATATGATCTTGGGATGACTTAGGCAATTTAATGAATTTCGGTTAGTTCTGTTAATCTGGATAAAGTGATCTTATGAACTTTTGAACCATGCACTTAGACTTGGTAGTTAATATTTCATCTCTCAGTGATTTGACCATATTATCTTGTAGTCATATTAAATGGAGTAGAAGGAAATTAATGATTTTGAAACTTTATGATGCTTGGCCTAGCTATTAACTATTGGCTGAGTTCGATAATTGGTAGATCCCTTGATATTCATTATGGGCTCATTTATGGCATAGTTACTTCATAGCACTTGTTTACTAGTTCTGGTTCAAGTACGACATTCATGATCTATATGCGACACTTTATTATGATGATTCTATTCTTAGTTTTTTTCTGAGTTTGAAAATTATGTTTCGAAGCGGGTTCAGGTATATTGTCATATTAGGCATACTTTAAAACTCCCATGTCAGTATTTTCTCCTTGATTTCATCTGCTGGGCTTATGGGGGTTCAGTCAAGTTATTTCTCTTTTGTGTGTGCCTTCTGCGCTTATGAGGACCTATTTTGGTGATAGTTATTCGGTATTAACTTTAAGTTACTTACTCCATCTATTTACCGCTTTATGCTGATTTAAAGTATTATTTTGGATTTAACCTTACCCTTGAATTGAGTTTATATTCTCATATTTTATTATACTTTAATTCTAATTTATCTCAGTCAGCTGATGATGCTTACAAAGTACCTAATGTTTTTAGCACTTATGCTACACTTCAACATCTTTTTTTTAATGCAGATTTGAGTACTAGCTGCCACCGTTGATATTTTATTCAGTCATTTTTTGGGGGGGATTTAGATATCGGATGAGTTTTCGAAGCCAGAGCTAATTCTCTCTCCTTCTTCTATTTTTGGATGATCTTTACTTTTCGACGCAATCTATATATTTGATACTATTTGGTACTCTAGTGTTTTGGATTTAGTGGCTTTTGTACCACCCATAGTAGGTTGTGGGATACTCTTTTTGTACCTTCCCTATTTTCGTGTTTTCTAGTACTTTCATTGTTATTTATGCTATTCAGTTTTATGCTTGCTTGATAAATTTTGTATTCTTTAATCTCTATCCATTTAACCCATTGCTTGCTGTTTTGGGCTATAGTTTGACTTACCTACTGGCAGGTTAAAGTAGGTGCCATCATGACTTGAAACATCAGGTCGTTACAAATTTGTATCAGAGCAAGTTTCTAGTAGAGTCCCACAGATCGATATGATAACATTCGTATCCTATCTTCTGTAGGCTAAAGAAAGTTTTAGGAAAATCTCACTTTCTTTATTCATTTTGTGTGATGAGTTAGTGTTGGTTTCCGAGTTCTCATTTGTTTTACTCTTTGCAAATAGCTATGACGATCAAAGACAGAGACCTCGAGTTTACAGCTAGGACACTCATTAGAGGATGAGGTCGACCAAGAAGCTGAGGCCAGGATAGAGCTGCAGCCCTAAATAGGGGTCAGGATAGAGATCCTTCACTATATTATGCTATTGCTTTTGAGCCAGAGGCAACTCCAGAGGTTTAGCCTCCCCATCCATTAGTGGGCCGAGTGGTAGCCAAGGCCCTATCGAGATTTGTATCTTTCTCAGTTCTTATAGATGCCTTACTTTAGTTATTGGGGCTAGAAGGGGGTGTATCGTCCGATGATGCATGCTCAGCAAATCAGAGCGATACTGATGTAGGAGTGTAATTTGTAGCTGTGGCTCCTAGAGTAGAGTTTCCTCCAGCACCGGTAGATCAACAACTAGCAGTGAATTAGCTATTTATGATACTTGATGATAAGAAGATGTAGTGCTAATTTATGAGATTGACTCCACCTAGGTTATTAGGTTCCCAAAGAGGAGTTGAGGAGGATGATTTAAGTTGACTAGTTGTGAGGAGAGCCTTGATAATTTAGGGTTGGTTGAGCTGCGTGGAGTGAATTTTAATACCTTTATAATTTGGGGCTGGTTGAGCTGCATGGAGTGGATTTTACTGCTTATCAGCCAGACACAACTGCTAGACAGTGGTGGAGGGGTTATTTTAATTCTAGGCTAGCTGGATCTCCACCTACGACTTGGACTTTGTTCTCTGAGGCTTTCTTGGGTAAGTTTATACCTCGCAGCATGCGCGATCACCTCAGGGATGAGTTTACTGAGGTAGTGTCCCATTACTATGGTCAAGTATGAGGCGAGGTTTCATACGAAAGCATGTCACGATCCGAGACTACCCCCTAGTCGTAAAACAGTGCTTGGAACCACAAATGATCCCAAGCTAACCCACGAACTGGTAAACTGCTTGATCAGCTAATTTTAATTGTATACAAGCTATATTTACTGAGTGGAAACATGATCATGATAAAGTCTAACTAAATGTAATACTGATAAAGTTTACAATATGATAAAACTGAAGAAATAAACTTGAATTACATGTAATGACTCTGACTGACTATCTACGAAACCTCTACTGTAGTGACTATAGATAGTTGGGACATGCCTCCAACTACCACTGATCAATACATATGAATAATCAAAATACAAAACATGAACTGCAATGGACTGGAGTTCCCAAAATTAGGGGAACTCATCACCTGTTGGATGAATGCGGAGAACTGTTTAACCTTGGTATGTAAGCTACATCTGGTACCTATATTATGAAGGATGTAGCCACAAACGAATATATGTGGTTAGTACTTTAGAATGTACTGAGTATATGGAGACATGCTCTAAGTCATGGAAATATTTAGAACATGCTTTAAAACTAAGGATATAAGTTATTTGCTGAAATATACATTTAAACATAGCTATGCGTGAAAGTTGTAAGGCATAGTGAGATTTATAAATCATAAGGTGAAAATAATTCTGTAAGCTAGGAAGCAGTAGAAACATGAATACTATATATAAATATTATGCAAAGCTGAACATATTGTAAACCTGAACTGAGGATCATGTTGGATACTGAGTATGAAAACATGAACATGTAAGATAAATGCAAGACCAAGTAAAACATATACTGAAAAATCATCTGAATAACTTAACAACTGATATCTGAATAAATGAATAACTGAGAATCTGATTATTTGGTCAAGAAAATGTGAACTGATATAGACTAAATAATGAATGAAACTAAGGGAGCTGTCATGTAACCGGCATGCCCCAATCTAAGCGAATCGGGGTCCAACCTGTAACCCCAGTTGGAAGGGTGTTAGTACCTTACCACGGGTACTAACACATGGTTGTGTGGATCCACTAATCTGATGTCTCGAAGGACTAAGGAGTCACCCTCTACTAGAAAGTTCCCCTATGAGAATGCCAACCTTCAACTGGAAGGAAGACCGCTCATAACCTACGCTGGATACGTAGTTCTAGAATCCAGGGACTAATACTAAAGGTCATACCCTACTGGTAGGTGAGCCCCTTTCCCTGGGTTTACTCGGTGCTAAATCCTACTCCTAATTGAATTGACACAGGAATCATAAACTAGTGCATGCACTAATAATTGATGTGCTCAAACATGGTATTCTAAAAATTGATAGTGCATGCATAATCTGAGGTAACCATGAACATGTAAACTGATGTATATAACATGAAATAATACTGGTGAGTTTGTTATAAAATGATATTCTGAATATGGGGATAAAATCATGATTCTCACTGACTTGCTACTTAAAAATAAAAACATGCAAAAACACATAGGTATCGGGTGTTCATAACCCACCAGCAGTGAATGATACAAAAATAAGATAATATCAATTAAAAACACTGGTAGAAAGTCATAATTCAGAGTCCCAAAACATAATACATTTCAATGAATGAATGTGGTACATGAATTTGAACATTGGGATGAATTGAACTTGGGAGGATATCATATTCACATGGTTTAATACATAAATTCAAGAATTTAACATGATATTGACTAAACGTGACATGGGGTCTTGAAACTTCAAATATATGGGAGCGTAGTTCACATAGGATAGAATCATTAGCATGGCTTGAATATAAATTAATGAGGAAACATGAATAATCTTATAATTTCATTGAATATTACATGCGTACTTGGAATTCATAGCATGAAATAACCTAATTTAGATGGAACACATGTTGACAAAGCTTGAATTTAAATTTACAAGGAAAACATGGATTGATTTCATGATTTCACAAGGAAGATTTTAAAGTTCATTCTTGAACAAAAAGGGAATTTGGGGACTCAATGGGTGGATGGAACCCATTGATAAATACCCCACATACCTCAATTACTTGAATCCTTGAAGAAAAACTTGAACTTGGAGCTTGGATACTTGAATTCTTGCAGTGGAAGTTTAATTTCTTGTTCTTGGAAAGAGAGGCTTGAATTGCTCGTTCTTGGGAAGGGGAAGGATTTTTACATGATTAGTTTTGAGTATAATGGACAAATAATTTCCTTTTGAGTGTTATAAGTTGTGTTTTGGATGACTAGGGTTGAAGGGAAAGGACCAAATTACCCCTTAGCCTCTTTAATCTTGAAACTGGAAATACAACATCTCCGCATTGTGGACCATATAATGGGGGAATAACCTAAGAGGCGTGCACCCTATTTTGGGGGAATATCCTACATGGCGCAGAACCTATTTTGAGGGAATAGTCTACACGATGTGGACCTATTGTGGACCTTTACTGTTTCTCATGAAAATGGTCGTAACTTTTTGCTTGGGTATCAAATTAAGACAAAATTGGTATTCTTGGAAATCTAATTCCATTATATATAATTTGGTGGGGCTTGAGATGAAAAATTCCACATATGAAAAAAGTTATACATATTCAAAGTTGACCCTTGTAGAATCAAACACCAAAATTTGGCCGAATCAAAAGCTCTTAACTCAACTTTGATCTAAGTGATTCCTATGATTATTTTTACCTAATAATCACTCTTCAAACTAGGATAATGATCATGACAAATTTATTCAAATACAAATCATGGGATCAGAGTTTACACACATAGAAATGACGATTCAATGTCTATTCCAAAAATGCAGGGTGTTACAAAGCATAAGATAGAATTAAAACCCAAATTCAATACTCAAGTATTGTATTATATCTAATTATAAATACTCAAATAAAAAAGTTAAATTACACCTAAATAGTCTAAACAAAGAAAGAAAAAGAAGCAAGCACAAATAAATTAATGATATAAAACTTCCATCTTTAATTCCTAGGGTGTTGGGTCAAGAACCCTACCCTACAAGGTTGTAAATTATGCCAAAGATGTCTTGGAATGTCTTGGGATATAGTATTTGATAAATTGGGATCAAACACTTGTAAAATTCTAACTTTGCCCCTGAATTTTTCCCGATGATCAATAAGCAAACCAATAGGCTGCTAAAGCAGTCATGTTGACATGATTGATTGCTAAAGTGGACCTTGACTTTGATTAATAAAATCGCTAATGGGTCATTTCAATCTAAAGTGACCATTGATCAATTTTGACCGACCACTAAAGAGGTCAAATTTATGCTAAAACACCCTTGACTTGATGTTGACTAGCCGCTAAAGTGCACCTCTGACTGCTTTAGCAGTACTTGAGGAAATGTTATGAGATTTTTTTTGGCTCTTTCTTTTCAACTCAATTTCACTCTTTTTTATTAGAACTTCTTAAAAAACACACACCTGAAATTAATATAATTAAAAATGTAATTATCCTTATATTATTAATTAATGATAATAAATCATAAGAAATGAGATATAAATTAATGGAAAAATTGCCACTCATCAGGACGTGAGGCCTAAAAGGGCAACGATAAGAGGCCACATCACAGAGAAGCTTTAGTGAGAGCTGCAGTGGCTCACAGTTCATAGGTGAAGGATTTCAAGGAGGTACCCCTGGAATTAGTCTTATCAGGACCAACGTTAGTCTAGTTGACCTATTTAGGCAATACTATAGATTTTTTATGGGAGTTAACTTGATTATAGTGATTACATTGGCAAGAGAAGTAGTTAATCTTCAAGGGGTGGTTAGTTAAGATCTTCAGGTTGAGGTAGATATTTTGAGGTAGCTAGATGTTCTAGACAAAGAACCGTGTCTGAGGTATTTTATGGTTTTAGGATCGTTGGTCATTTCCCTAGTGTGTATCCTTGATGTCGGATGCCTTAGCCTGTAGTATAGATTGTTCAGTGGATAAGATCAGTGCTGCCCACAACTAAGGATGGCATGTAGAGTCATAAGAAGGGTCACAGTGGTGGTCGCCAGGGTTCTATAAGAGGTCCTCAGGTATGAAGGATAGATGGTTGGTCAAGTACCCAATCTGGAGGCAAATGGGGTCATTTGTATATTGTATCGGGTAGGCTAGAGGAGGAGTCTTTGGTTACTGTTATTATAGGCATAATTTTAATATGTCATTATCCAATATTGTGTTATTTTATTTGAGATCCACTAATTCATATATTTCTGTTTATTATGCACCACAGTTAGAGTCTTCTTGAGAGCCTTTATCTGTGTCATTGTGTTTAGATACTCCCACATGTGATTCTTTAGTAGTAGATCAAATTTATTGATCATTTGTTATAACTATTCAAGAGTTTGATACTCAAAGCTGACCTTATTGTGCTGGATATGATGGTCTTTGACATGATTCTAGGCATAGACTGGTTATCCCTTAATCATATGATCTTGGATTATTTTGCCTAGTCTATTACCTTAGTATGCCCTGCATACCCCAGTTTTATGGTATGGTTCTTTTCATCATGCACCAATGAGGATTATTTCTTATGTTCGGTCTTGTATCTTGCTTCTGTGTGTGATATTAGTAAAGAGAGTCCTTTGCTTGATTCTATCCCTATTATTCATGAGTTCTTTAATATTTTCCCTACTTATCTACCTAGATTTACTCCTGAGTGTGATATTGAGTTTTTTATTGATCTTGAGCCTAGTACCCAACCTATCTCCACAACACCTTACTGTATGGCTTCTACCGATCTTAAGAAGGTAAATTCTCAACTTTGGTATCTTTTGGGTAAGTGTTTTGTTATGTCGGGTGCTCCTGTCCTATTTGTGAAGAAAAAGAATGGTTTATTGCATATGTATATCAACTACAAGCAACTGAATAAGCTGACAGTGAAGAATAAAATCTTATTCCTTGGATTGATGATTTATTTGACCAATTTCATGGTGCGACAGTGTTCTGTAAGATTGACTTGAGATTCGATTACCATCAGTTAAGGATTCGGGAAGAGGATATCCTTAAGATAGTGTTCAAGACTCATTGTGGCCATTATGAGTTCTCGGTATTGTGTTTTGGGTTGACGAATGCCCTAGGCGCATTCATTTACTTGATAAATTGCATTTGTAGGACTTCTTTGGCTCAATCATGATAGTTTTCATAGATGATATTCTTGTGTATTTGATAAGTAAGGAGGAACATGAATAACATTTGAGGATTTTGCTCTAGACTTTAAGAGATCATAAGCTTTTTGCCAAATTCTTAAAGTATGAGTTCTGTCTAGAGTCAATGAAATTCTTTGGAAACTGGTGTCTAAGGATGGGAGTATGGTAGATCTATAGAAGATTGAGGATATTTATGATTGAGCTAGACCCACATCTCCTACTGAGGTCTGCAACTTTATTGGTTTAGTAGGTTACTACAGGTAGTTCGTAGAGGGATTTACTACTATTGCAGTGCCTATGACTAGATTGACTAAGAAGGAGGTTCTATTTCAGTGTTCCAAGAAGTGTGAGTCGAGCTTTCTGAAGATGAAAAGCTTGCTCACTCTAGCTCCTATCTTGAATTTTCCAGTTAAGTACAAAGAATATATTGTTTATTATGATGCGTCTTCTATTGATTTGGGTTGTGTTCTAGTGTAAAGGGGTTGAGTTATTGCTTATGTATCAAGATAATTGAAGGTGCATGAGCACAACTACCGTACTCATGATTTCGAGTTGGTGGATAACATGACCAAAACAAGGGCCTGGACATGTCAGGTATCTCAATTTCCATATGGATTAGATATCACCCCTGTACCTAACAAACCCCAAAACAACACACCCCAAAGTCGGATGAATTGCAAACATATAAAAAGATAGCGTGCAATAACTTAAGAAAAGTTTAATGCATATCTCTAACCGACAACCGACAATGGAAAAACAATCGACCGACACTGCTTAGTAACCACAGTAGTCCAAACAAAACCTTCTAAATAATGATCCAAAACTGAATATCAATAAAGTATCGGGACACGCACCCGAGAATAGCAAAAAAGTAAATCTAAAACATAAGAGGAAAAAAACACAAAATGTAGACTTTCGATGTATGGAAGCTCACCACTTCAATGTCAACTGATGAGCTGATACCAAATCCTAATCACCGATCAGGAGGAGTAGAAGTGTGACCATTCCTGCATTGCATGGGGATACGTTATTCAAAAATGGTTAGCAGAGTGAATGCTAGTATGTAACTTAAGGATAAGGATAAAATGATGACATGATCAATAGTTTAACATCATTCAAACCAATGCACATAATCAGATGAATACACACACACACACACATATATATATGGGATAGGGAACAAGGCTTAACATGCATTTTCAAAACTATAGCCTGGATTATGTAGCTCAACCGTCTTATAATAGCACGTATGGGCTATTGGGCCCCAACTCTCACCCCTTAGTTGGCCCTCAATGCGTGTAGCCATATGAACTAGAGAATAATTTCATATATATGCACAAGGGGGACTCAAACCTCCTAACATATACTAAGGTGACTTAAGCACCTAATTATGTAATGATTTAAGGGGGACTCGAACCTCCCTGGTCACTTTGACCCTCGCATCGGCAAATGCGGTTTCTAGTATCGATCATCCGGACCTCCAGTTTCACGACTCAGCTACACAACCCTTATTAGAGCCCAATTAAAACATTTATCACATAATCCGAATCATAAACTACGTTTCACATTAAGGTGCATACATTGTTGGTATCGTTATACCAACTACACTTGCAAGGTAACAATGAAATGCCATGATAGTTTTCCATTAACTTAGGGAAAACAACTCCATTTGTTCATTGATACAAGGTGGGGGAACACTTATTCCCTTTTTCACTAAATCAGACCCTTGTGTTTCAAATACCTCTTTATATCATGCAGTAGTTTAAGACTAGTTCAATTTTATAAATTCTCACCTTTCTCATAACTCAAAACTAATTTCACACTATGGGCTGGGGCTATAACCACTTCAAAAGTCACAAGTTTGGGAAAATTACAATTCCTTAGTTCATTCACAATATCCATGCACCATAGGTTCAAACCATATTCAAAGCATGAGTAATCATACTTAAATCATGGGAAAACATTATTCAACAATAAGCATTCAAAACCCACAAACCTTGTTTTCAAAACCAAAATAATCCCTTTTGAATAACACTTTAATAGGAGCTCAGTGTTCACGTCTAGCTTTTGGTGGTCACTTTAAGATGGTTGGGAGCCCAGATTGATCTTAGTACTGCATTCAACCCTCAGATCATCGGTTAGTTAGAGAGGACTATTCAGGTATTAGAGGATATTCTCCGAGCATGTGTTATAGATCTTGGAGGTCAGTGGGAGCAACATTTATCCTAAGCATATATTATAGAAATTATGCCACCATTAACTTTTCTTCTCTTCTATTTTTTCGTACTTTGAAACATATAATATATTATATATGTTTTCCAATGACTATAATGTGTCCTTATATATTTTAGTGGCAAATCTTATATAACTTGAATCTTTTCTCAAAAATAATGAAAGTTTTCTTGTCACATTTTAAGCAAGGACTATCTTTGGATCGACTATAAGGGTTGTTAACACCTTTTCCTCAAGTAACAAAAACCCTTACTCAGAATCTAGTTTCTTTCAAAAGACCAAAAATACAGTTTTACAGTACAAAATTAGTTTTTATAATTTTTTCCTAAAGATTAGGTGGAAACTCAAAAAAATTTCAAAACCAGATAGTCACTACCATTTTATGTAGTATATTATTTCAACTGGTGTAAGTCACCAAAGGAACGAGTTGGATTATGATGAGCTATGCATCCTTCTAGAAATCAACCTACTAGTACAGTACAAACCACCAAATTTTGACATATTTGATGGAAAGGGTGATCCTCATGCATACCTAAGAGCTTATTGTGACAAGCTAGTCAATATAGGAAGAAATGAGAAGTTGAGGATGACGTTGTTCATTTGAAGTGTGTCAGGAGAAGATTTGACTTGGTACACTCACAAAGACCCTTGCAAATGGCCTGATTAGAAAGAAATGGCCAAAGATTTCATGGGTCACTACAACTTTAATATCAAAATCACATCAGACAGGTTCTAATTTTCTAACATATGAATGAAACCATCAACATCATTATTGGAATATTCATGGACATGAAGGACTGAGCCTTCTAGGATCCAACCTTCTCTGGTTGAAAATGAGCTCTCTATGTACTTTATCCAATCTCAAAAAGGTGTTTACTTTGACAAAATAATGTCAATAATGGGATAAAAGTCTATAGAGTTGGTCAAGATGGGATATTTCATAGAAGAGGGAATTAAGTTGTGTAATATTCAATCTATGGTTGAATTACAAGCTGCAAGTAAAGCCATGCAGTCGGGTTTTATAGGTGGTAACACAAAGAAGAAGGAAGACGTCTTAACTATCACAACATACCACTAAACCAAAAGTTCTTCTTAATAATACACTAACAACCCCCAGATTATCACACATACCCCATATGTTTTGGTGAACAATAATCAACCAAACTATAATCCACCTCGAGATATAGCCTACCAAAATCCGCTAAGACTATATGTCCTTATCCATGCTCTAGTCCACCAAAATAGACCAGCAAATACACTAAGACCATGTCCAAATCTTGAAGCCATAAATACCAACACCTACACACTTATTGTTGAACCTTTGGCTTAATTATTTGAAATATTAAAGGTAGTAAAGTTATTGCATCCATTAGAGGGAAGAGCACCTGATCCAACCTCTCAAAACTTTGATAGAAACAAGTTATATGCTTATCACTCAAGAGTTTAAGGGCATGACACGATAGATTATTTTATTTTAAAAAATTAAATCAAGTCCCTAATCTGAAAGGGAGTAATCAATGCACCGCAACGCCTATGAATATGAACAATATCCCTTTACCAAATAATAAGAATTGAGAAGTCAACATGATTAATCTAGAGGAAGAGTTTGACTTAGAGAAATCATTTTGACTGTATGGAATATAGATGAAGTTGTCACTACATCTCCAATGCAACCTCTTATCACAGTTTAGTTGAGGGATCTTTTGACTATTCAAACCTACCTACGAGGAGTTGTAACCATTATATTCACCAAGAAGCCCGACTTTGACACTAAAGAAGTCCCATGGAACTACTAAGATAAAGCCAAGGTTAAGGTTATAGACACTATTGTGGATCATAGAATGACTAGTTCAGGAAGATGCTATGCCTCGAAAGATCTAAATTGAGGAATTAATAGAAAAGAGCAAAATCCATAAAGGAATGTTACCAATGCTGAAGTTATAGAATTATGGAAGAAAATGCAACACAAGGACTACTTGGTTGTAGAGCAACTACAGGAAAAGCCAACCCTCATATCTATTATGTCTTTACTTATGAGTTCCAAAGACCATAGAATGCTTTGATAGAAATATTAAGCAGAGTTACCATATTAAAGAGTCTATAAGTAAAACTTTTGCTAGAACAATTGGATATACGATGGAAGTAAGTAATATCTATTTCCATAATGATGAGCTACCATCAGAAGGGGTTGGACACAATAAAACACTTCACATGGCAATCAAATACTATAACAAGATTTTGACCAAGGTTCTGATCAATGGCAGTTCTGGTTGTAATATCTATCTATTCTCCATTCTAAGAGATTTGGGTTTGAATATAAGAGAGATAAGGGAAAGTCAAGTACAGTTAGAGCTTTCAATAAATTACAAAATGATTCATTGGATAAATTTACCTAACATCAAAAGTGGGGCTTACTAAATTCCCTATCTTATTTTAAGTGGTGGATGTATCATCAAGGTACAACCTAGTATTGGGAAAGACAGGGATCCATGTGGATAGAGCATTTCCCTCCACTCTCTATTAGTGTGTGAAGTTTTAGTAAGGTTGAATGAAAGTTACTATTTATAAGGATCTTAGTCACTCCATTTATTTTGTGAATTCTATTCCTGTGAGCGAGGAGTTAGATAGAGTTACTTTCCATACACTGGGGATTATGCAAGTTGTAAGGATTAATGAGGAAGTAGTGCCAATTGAAGTAAAAATGTCTAGTCTAGTAAAGATGGTTATGTTAGAGATGTTGAAATATGGGTATTAGCCCAAGATAGGACTAAGGATAACAACCAATTGTATAACTAAGCCAATCCAGTAAAAATATCAGAGAGGTACCAATAGGCTTGGATATAAGCCCACTTTAGGAGGAGTCTATAATGAAGAATTAGGTACGATATTGTACGTACCAACCCAACTCCCAGTTATAAAGCAAGAAGACAATGAAGACATGATAGAGAGAATAGGGAATTTATCTATGGTCATGATCATTGAAGAACTTGAGGTGGTTCTCAAGAAGTTGACCTAGAGAAGTCTTATAAAATTGGACCATCATCCCCTCGCTATTTTTCCAAGTGTCCTAGTAGCGTAGAATTGCAGTTGATTTCAAAGTTATTTTTGTATGATCAATTGAGGCTTGAATCATGCCTAAGCCCTTTTTGCTACTCGGCTATTGCTAAATGTTGAGTGATTTCATTTTAATAAAAGTCTTTATTTTCTAAACAATGTATTTTACCTATTTTCTCTAATATTTATTTATTTATTTTACTCACTCTTTTATAATTTTTAGCACTAATATTATTAAAAATCCCCATTTAGTAATTATGACATGAAATGAATCCATTGAGCAAAATTCAAGCAATGCGTAGGATTATGATGTTTAAGATTAAAGTATGATGCTTGAACGCCTTCCAAATAAGATCGAGCAACTTTAAAGTTAGAAGAAGACTAATATGGACAAAATTGAGGATGTCTATTTGGGTGATGAAGAAATGGTTCTGGAAATGTGAGTCAACATAAACTTGGAAGCCGAGAGGAAGCAAGAATTGATGAAATTGTTTAAGAAATATATTGATATGTTCTATTGGTCTTATGACGACATCCCAGGTTTAAGCATCAATATTGTCTCACACAAGCTGCAGATTTACCCCATTCATCCGCATGTGAAACAAGACACAAAGAAATTCAAACCCAATTTAAGTCTAAAAATCAAAGAGAAGGTGACCTAACAGATAGAGGAAAACATTATGAGAGTCATAAATTTATCATTACCCAACTCATGGATCATAACAACACCTTCCTAACACTTACCCAGATAAGATAACCCTTATTACCCAACAATTTATTTATTAAAGAAGTTCAAACAATTTATTTTTCAACAACATAATTCAATCAGCTTATACATAATAACCCTATTTAGTATATTCGGTAAGTGAAAGTAATATAGAATATAATCAACAGTGTCCCCAATTACTAGCCTAAACCAGTACAAGAGCACTAGAAAAGGAGCATGACAGTCCATGACATAAAATCCATGCAGAATAGAGAAGGTAAATAATAAAGCTGAGTGATCTCCTTCGCTGCTATATAAACCCAACTTCCCTAAACATAGCTATGTTGACAGCACCCAAGCGCACACGCAAGTGTACGTGGTCTTATCAAGTAGTAAAGTATCCTTCTTGAAGCCAAGTATCGATCCCATAAAGACTTGATTTTAGCAATGATTCAATTTTAGTTCACAATTTAGATTAGTTTAGTGCAAGAGTAACCAAAAAGAGAATTTGGAAATTGTAATTACAAGTAAAATAAACAATGTGTAAAGTAATGATCTTGAAAAAATCAATAGGAGAAAACCCAGGGTTAAGCACTTTAAACAATCATACTATGTATTGAATTTCACTCGTTAACTTACTTATCTTGGTTGTTGATTAGTAGGGTTAATTGCATGATTATTGTTTCCCAACCTCTAATTCTTTACCTAAGTTGAACCTTACAACTACATCGTTGAGCGGGGATGTAATCGTTCACTTAAGTTCCTTAAAGCTATCATTCTACATTTGAATCAAGTTTGGCTCCTAAGTACATCCCTGTCCTAGGTGCTAAGTTCAATTCTTTATTTCATAAAAGAATAAAAACCCAAACTTTGTTTATTCCCATGTTCTATCTTCCTATTCCCTCTCCCGAGTTCACAAGATTGAAAATAGATTTATTCTAAGGGTCATGGATTCTTAAAATAGTTATAACAAGAATAAAAAAAAACCAATAATGATAAGTGAATCAAACGAACATAATTCAAAATAATAATACTCATGTTCTTGGCTTTAACCTCAAAAAAGGGTGTTTAGCCACGCATAGTCATAATCATAATCACAAATTAGTAATTAACCACTAAAAACATGAATGAAATAAATTAAAATAATAAAAACCTAATTATGAAGTTTTAGCATCCCCTTGATCTTCAAAATATATCCAAAGATATGTAAAAATGTGATATAACATGTATTTATAGTATAGGAGTAAGCCAAGATCGTGTTGGAGTTGGAAAGTGTCAGTTATTGAGCCCAGGAGTGGATGGGGCATCGCCCTAGCTATATAACCACTCCAGGTGAGGCTGCTCCCTGCCCATAGCCCTAATTCTGGTGGGGCGGTGCCTCAATATTTCCCTAAGCCTCTGGAAGTTGCTCTCCAAATTTTGGTTAAG
The DNA here is from genome assembly GCF_002878395.1 of Capsicum annuum. Lineage (NCBI taxonomy): Eukaryota > Viridiplantae > Streptophyta > Magnoliopsida > Solanales > Solanaceae > Capsicum > Capsicum annuum. The sequence goes on along the minus strand of NC_061120.1, from coordinate 142,869,614 downwards.
TGTTGAGTCTCCCCTCTTAGTTCCTTGTCTTGTGGTGTCTCTCCCATGGATTTAAGTCTTTTTAAAATCAAAATATCATCATATTAATCCCCCCAAAGAATCCTAAAAACTCACACCACGCAAATTAGGAGACAACACAACACATACTCATAACGATGAATCAAAAGAAGAGCTAAGCTAGGCTAGTTCACAGTGATCTTTCACTTATTGTTCCAGCTGTACACTAATTCAAATTCAAATTTTCTCACTACCAACAAGTTATTCCACTTATAATCACACATTTAAACCATAAGTACAGATTAAACACAATAGAATCCAATGAGATCAACTAGACAAACACCTTGCTCAAGCTAGAAGCACTAGTTTACCGAGTTGAACTCTAATTGAAACTTTTAGGTACAAAATTGATTGGAATTCACTTTGAAAATTGTAAACATAATCTTTAATACTTTGATACACATTGATGTGTGAGCCTATGCTAACATATTTGAGGCTTTTAACTCTAAATAATTGCAAGGTCTTGAGCAACTTTAGTTATTTTTGATTAGTTTACTTTGATTTTGCAACAAATATGGAGATGCAGGGGAACCAACAATAAGGGAAGCAAAAATCCTGAAATCTGAAGAAAATAAAGGACGTGTAAGACCCCGTAAAATCCTAAGTCTAGAATTTAGCTTTTTAAGCTTCTTAAGCTCTAAGACTTAGAAAAATTTTGCAAGTGTTCAACACTTAGTCTCATTTTAGACCTCCAAACATCAGGAATTTATTGAACGATCTTACCTACCTTTATTTTTGGATTTTCAAGTTGTATTGCGATGGGTCAAGGTTGTATTACATCCCGGGTAAGTTTTGGATTTTTTTAGATAGCGTAAGGGTGTGTTTGGGTTTCCAAAATAATAGCTCGGGGAGATAAGCCCGCGTCGCCCTAGCTAGAGCACCGCTATAGGACAGGCGCCACCTGGTGGATCGCGGGCTATAAAAAAGGCGCCGCTCGGTGGATAGCATGCTATAAGGTAGGCACCGCCCCCTGGATCGCCCCAGGCCAAATTTCTGCAGTCTAGCTCCGTGTTCTTGAGGGTATTTTGGTAAATTTTCATCCATATATAAGTCCTAAACACAGGATTGAGGCCTTAAATCAGCTAATTTCACTACTTTTCATCAAAATTTACTCAGGAAACATCAAGAACAAGTCTAGGGTTCAATTGGGAGTTTCAAGTTTCAAGAAAATTCCACCTTAAATTCCATGAATTCTTAATCAAAGGTATGTACAGTGTTCATC